>NC_081193.1:69005013-69307870 GCF_902713425.1 Acipenser ruthenus | reverse complement strand
TCCTACAGGGCTCCCGACCCCTCCCCGACAGGATCATGCATACGCCAGATAGCCAGTACAGATCTCGCCCTGTTACTATCTATCAATAGAGATTTATCCTCAGTTATAGTAAAAGATCACTAAATACTATAAAAAAAGTACAAGTTTTTGCTTTAAAGCTTTAAACGTTTAAACTAACCCCCAATACCCTGGATTAGAATATAAATGATCACCTTAAATACAATCTTTAATGGTAATGGGGCAGGCATTAAAAAAGAGCCTTCCGTTTTAACTGCAATGTTACTTTGAACTACTGTACAACCATGCGTGTGTTCTACAAAGTTCTTTATCGGCTCAGCACATTTTTTTAAGAGGTATCACACTGACTGCAAATTAATTACGTTACTTATATTTTAATATTCATTACACTCAGTGAACATGTTAAAACATTAATATAAAGACATACAGATAAATAAAGGGAATGCATTAACACTAGGTCAATTTGACCGTTTGCGGTTTTTAAATTTAATTTACTCCACTTGTCTGGTAGATACAGGGCTGTGCATTTATGACTTTTACTAAATATATGTCTTAATTATCCTGACAAAGTTTGAGATGAGAGGTTGCAAAAATAAGGGAGATATAATACCCTCATACCAGTTTATTTTTCTTTTTGCTTGTAGTATTTTTCTTGATTGATTTAAAAACCCTGCCAGTCAAAACGTCAGTGATGATACGCAAAATGGGCGTCTGCAGCGGGTCGCAGAACATAGTCTTTGTAAGTAAGATTAAAACTATTTGCTGTTGAAGATGTCTATAATGTATCATCATTGATGGCATTTTAGATATGTGGTTGGAAATATTATCCAAGCCTGGCTGGAAATATTATCCAAGCGCGTAATTTTACAACTGTGATGTAAAAGGGGGCAGGAGCTTCACCCAGTGCTGCCTCTTTGATACAGGATTTTTTAACCTCAAAAATATATTTGAAAAAGTATTGCAGCACAGGAATAATAATATGTTTTAATAGACTAATACATCACATTTTAAACAAGGCTTGAATAATTGTGTTTTGATATATAGTAAACAAAATCCAACATATAATGCACAGTTCACAGCCTACCTCTACCTCTGTTTGTGATGGTGGTCCACTATGAAAGGTGCTATATAAAAATAAAGATATTATTATTATTATTATTATTATTATTATTATTATTATTATCTCATTTCTCGTGTGTTGACCATATTCAATGGAATCGTTGTCCACTATGCAATACAGCTGTTGCTGAACTTTACTATTCTCTTATATAATCAAGTGCAAAAAATAAATTAATTAATTTACTTCATAAATAAATGTATTTTTAATCTACAATCAATACTGTAAACTTTATTTTCCTTAACCAGGTTCTGCATACCCCTTCGGAAAAAAAAGTTTACTCTATTAAAACTGTGTTTTTCTTTTTGAGAATGCATTGCATTTGATCACACAAGAAAGCATGATTCAATATATTTTTACTCCATTGGGCAGTCTTACCAGGTCCCCAGCACAATAGGAAACATTCCCAAAATAAGCATGGAGCCACGGGGTGCCCTCAATTTTATGTTGAAGCTGATCCCTCAAGGCCAGAGAATAGTTTGACTGAAATTAAAAGTAAGCCTAGCAATGCATCTGCATGAACCTGGCCTGTAGGCATATATAATTTAAAGTCTTGTATGGCTTTCTGGATAATGAATTGAATTTATAACCCAAAATAATCAAGAACAGTATTATAATATATGTAAGTAGTTCTGCAATCATAAGACATGAACATTTTATTATATTTAAAATCTTGACAAATGAAGAGCCAGGCTCAATTAAACATGCAGCAGTGTCTGCATGTACTGTGCTTCCCTTCCAAAGACATAAGACCTTTTTCTTAAAACCTAACTGTATATTTTAGAAACTTGCTACATACTGGCCATCCCAGAGCAATCCAAAAGGTCCCCGACAACAACCCCTTCTAATTGGTCAGGCAGACAAGGAAAGTTCAAGTGTACAAAAACAAACAAGTGAACACGACGTAGTATGTGACACTTTATATACCGTAAAGAGGGAGATTTTGCAGTTCATTAGAAGAAAAAGCAGAAAACATTCATTAAACCATTGCTTCTATTTTCTAGACTTACAGTTGCTGCCAATGCAAGATAGGGTTATGGTATACATATATAAAAAGCACAATTAGAGCACAATTACTCTGATTATCAAGAATGCTACTATGACTGCTGGTGCTCACTTAGATTTAGGCAAACAAACAGCCAGTATTCACAGCATTGCCCATCTGCCACTCCAGACTTCCACAGCTCACTGCTCTACCTATATATATATAGATAGATAGATAGATAGATATAGATATATTCCGCTCCCTCTTTACACACACATGAAAATCTTAAAGTAACAAGACTCAAATATTTAGAAATACATAACTGCTTCCTATTATTTACACATTTTCCATACATAAACATAACAAATAAACATACACAATACCCATGGGATTTTTACATTGTGCTTTTGTTGATCGGTGGCAACTTGATCTCATTGTACTTATTAGTACATTTATAATCGTTTTAATACCTTGGCCAAAGATTTTGTTTATAAAGGCACAATGACACCAGTTTCCCTGTCAATCATCAGTTTTTTTTTTTTGTTTGTTTTTTTACAATACGACTTTCTCTGTAAATCCAGATAAGCTCGAGCAAAAAATGTTTGTCTCAAACTCAACATGCTGTCCCGTTTTCAACACCCAACCGTCACCAATGCTCAAAAAGTTTTATTTGTCAACAAGAAAATGTAAACACATCCAAGAAAACCAAATTTGACTTGGCTCTGGTAAAATATTATCTACATCTTACTGGAAAAATGAAAAAAGACAGCAGTGAGTACAAGCCTGTCACTCTGTGTTGTGGGCTGAGCCCCTAAAGCCAGCTGCTGTGGAAGCTACTCTCTCCTTACGTTGATGTCTCCTAGCAATAGTGCTGCAGGAGCGGGGCCTTTCTACAGAGACTGATCTGTGAAGCAGGGGATTGGGATTGCTGTCTAATAAAGAATTACTTTTCTTTATAGACCCAGTAGGTGGTGACTTTTTAAAGAGTACAGCAATACTATTCCGAATTTACGGAAGCACATTGCTGCTATACATAAAAAAAAAAAAAAAATGATATCACGTAATTACAAATTATCATGTAATTTCGTGATAGGGATAATTTATGGGGACTTTTTACAACCATCTTGTTTGAGTAGATAAGCTGTAAGTACGATATAGTAATAAGCACATGTACTTCCCTTATTTGTTTATTTAGCAGACGCCTTTATCCAAGGCAACTTACAGAGACTAGGGTGTGTGAACTATGCATCAGCTGCAGAGTCACTTACAATTACATCTCACCCGAAAGACGGAGCACAAGGAGGTTAAGTGACTTGCTCAGGGTCACACAAGGAGTCAGTGGCTGAGGTGGGATTTGAACCGGGGACCTCCTGGTTACAAGCCCTTTTCTTTAACCACTGGACCACTCATGAGTAAATCATTTACCAGCTTTGGAAAAATGTAACTTTGCGATCACATTTGTCCATGCATAATGTTTATGCTATTCTATAAACATGTTGTTAAATTAAATAAATGCTGTTTGTTTTTTTTTTTAAAAAATGTTGTACCATTAATTTACTAAGAGTATACAAACAACAAGAAACAAGTATCATATGACACACTTGCAGAAATTGAATTAAGCCGGTGTCACAAGTACATGGAAATGAAAGACCACACAGTCATTCTGAATGTAGAGAAAGCTTCCATGACACCCAGCGTGTTAGGAATTATCACATGATTAGAAATGATCATGTACTTATGTGATAATTCCCTAGCACAAAATTACGTGATAATTCCCTCACGAATTTACGTGATAATCATCATGTAATTACGTGATACATATATATATATATTTTTATGTATGGCAGCAATGAGCTTCCATACAAATTCAACATTTGTTATTGTGTTCATTCATTACAAAACAGACAGCAGTGAGTATGTGAACCTGGAAAGGTGCATTCTATTCTGAATAGTATTGATACATATCTTTAACAACAACATACCGTATTTAAGACACACTTTTTGAACCATTTTTTGCTTCTTAAAAATAGTCTGTGTCTTAAATTCAAGTACAATATAGTGATGCGTGTATTAAAAATCGGCAACAAAAGACGTGACTACCCGAATACACAAATAGCAACGTGACTGACTGCTGAGAAAAGACGAACCAAAACGTTACTGCCCGATCTCGAATCACCCATGACACATAGGCAGCCATTTTCAAAGAAGCATCATTAGGTTCCTGAGGAATTCGAGGAGAAGTTTTTACAATTTAGGCATTTCTAACAAACAGTACCAGCTTGGACAGATCGGAAATGCTGATCAGATCTTGTATTTCAAATATGCCAAGCAATACAGTTCACAAATTAGGAGAAAAGCAGGTGTGAGTAATCACGACTGGAAACCAGAAGCAGCACATAACTGTAATGTTTCATGTGATAGCAGATGGCCACAAACTGCTTCCATATGCGTAATTGAGGTTGTATTGTTGTAAATGCATATGATGTCACAGCCCATATATATATATATATATATATATATATATATATATTGCCATTGTCTGCAACTAAATGTAAACACATGGTTTTAACAATTCAAGAAAAACTTGAAGTAGTTGAGAAGTTGGAAAAAGTTAGTAATGTAAAACAACTTTCAGTGGAATATGGAATTGGTGTACAGATGGTTTGTGATTTAAAAAAAGAAGTAGGAAAGTTGATTTCATATGCCAGCAGCTCTGATTCTTCAAGCAGTTTGCCTAAGAGGAAATCAATGAATAAATCAACTTGCAAGGAATTGGACGAAGCAATGCTGGAATGGTTCAATCAACAAAGAGTTGAAGCTACGCCAGCCAAGTTAATAAATATGCACATAAATATGCTGGGCCAGTCAATGATGAAAGCGGGTGCGATGACTGCAGTAGTGATGAGGATGATCACAACTAAAGCTGTGGACTTTAGGATTGGAGCTGTGTGAGATGACTACAAGCAGTCGTTCAGGACCAGTATTCATGAGAGTGAGATATAGATGCTGGTTTTCCCAGCATGTTGGGAGCAATAGACTAACCTCTCCAGCTCATTCTGAGCATCTGTTCTGAGCATGATCTATTGGGTGTTAATTGTTTAGGCTACTAAGTAGGCCAAGTTAAAAAATAATAATAATAACCTAAAATCATTTAGTTTTAATTTAAAAGTATTTTATTTGCATTGTACACCAATGTGTACAATGCAGCAGCATAATTTATTTTGTTACCAGTAGGTTAAAGTAAAAAGAAAGTGCGCTAGGTATTCATTTGATTTTACTACCGTACTGTATACTGTATAGACCTACTGTACAGTTTAATATTTTTACATAATGTAATGTGTAGCCTACCCAAAACACATTAGTGTTATTTCAGCACAATGATTGATATTAAAAATACATCGAAAAATATAAATGTATGTGTGTGTGATTTTATTGTATTGTTTTTAAACCTGACACCTCCTTACGTCGGACAAACATGTCCGGTTTAACGAAGGGCTACTGTATGATTACGAAAAGCTTTTTGGGGGTGAAGGTTGGGGCCCCACTATAGAATCTGATGGGACTAAACTGCCTTTCATTTTATATATATATATATATATATATATATATATATATATATATATATATATATATATATATATATATGTAACAGTATTAAAATAGGTAAAATGAATACAAAACAGAATGCATTGTATAGATGACGTTGACATTTAACAAAAACAATGTTATTTTGATTTTTGCTCCCTTGCATGTATAGACGTTACCCTTCGGGCACCCTCTGCTGCAGCAAACCACAACTCAACTCCCGCTATTTATTTGAACAATGTCGCACGACTCTTGCAATGTATGCTACAGCTCTTGCTAAGAAGACGCAACAAATATTTAAATTAGTATATTGTGGCTCTTTTCATTAACATTTTCTCTTAGTACATATGACACAATGTATACATTGCGAACGGTCGCAACGAAAATGCAAATTGCAGTATGTTTGCACTGCGACTGGTCCATTTTAGTACATCTACCCCAAAGTATTTTATTTTATGCTTAATTAATGGGTCATGAAGTTCATGCACTTTGGATGAGACCATGATATCATAAGAACATAATAAAGTTTACAAACGAGAGGAGGCCATTCAGCCCATCTTGCTTGTTTGGTTGTTAGTAGCTTATTGATCCCAGAATCTCATCAAGCAGCTTCTTGAAGGATCCCAGGGTGTCAGCTTCAACAACATTACTGGGGAGTTGGTTCCAGATTCCCACGATTCTCTGTGTAAAAAAGTGCCTCCTGTTTTCTGTTCTGAATGCCCCTTTATCTAATCTCCACTTGTGACCCCTGGTCCTTGTTTCTTTTTTCAGGTCGAAAAAGTCCCTTGGGTCGACATTGTCAATACCTTTTAGAATTCTGAATGCTTTTTGTAGCGAGGTGACAAGAACTAAACACAGTATTCTAGATGAGGTCTTACTAATGCATTGTAAAGTTTTAACATTACTTCCCTTGATTTAAATTCAACACTTTTCACTATATATCCGAGCATCTTGTTGGCCTTTTATAGCTTCCCCACATTGTCTAGATGAAGACATTTCTGAGTCATCATAAACTCCAAGGTATTTTTCATAGATTCCTAATTCAAATTCAGTATCTCCCATATGGTATTTATAATGCACATTTTTATTGCCTGCATGCAGCACCTTACACTTTTCTCTAATAAATGTAATTTGCCTTGTGTCTGTCCAGTTCTGAATGCTGTCTAGATCATTTTGGATGACCTTTGCTACTGCAACAGTGTTTGCCACTCCTCCTTATTAATGTAGATTAGGAATAGCAGAGGACCTAATACTGATCCCTGTGGTACTCCACTGGTTACCTCGTTCCATTTTGAGGTTTCTCATCTAATCAGTACTTTCTGTTTTCTACATGTTAACCACTCCCTAATCCATGTGCATGCATTTCCTTGAATCCCTACTGCGTTAAGTTTGAGAATTAATCTTTTGCGCGGGACTTTGTCAAAAGCTTCCTGGAAATCTAAATAAACCATGTCATATGCTTTGCAGTTATCCGCATCCACAAAAAAATCAAGCAGATTAGTTAGACACGATCTCCCTTTCCTAAAACCATGCTGACTGTCTCCCAGGATACTGTTACCATATAGGTAATTTTCCATTTTGGATCTTATTATAGTTTCCATAAGTTTACATATAATAGAAGTCAGACTTCTTGGTCTGTAGTTACCTGTTTGCAATTCTCCAGTCTGTCGGTACAACCCCTGTGTCAAGAGACTGTTGCATGATCTTGGTTAGCGGTTTGTAAATAACTTCTTTCATTTCTTTGAGTACTATTGGGAAGATGTAGGTTACTTTAAATGGAAGAAGTGGTAATCAATAAATGTCACTTAGTATGGGGTGCTCAACGATTTGAAAAAAACTAAAAAAAACAGTGCAGCAGTAAATAGCATGGAAAAAGATTAGAATAGTTTACCAAAGAGTATTTTTCAGGTTAGTAAAAATCGAATCCTGAACCTTCTACATAATCCAACACTGGAAACGGCAGACTTCCATTAAAAATAAAACTTCTGTTGCATAGAAGAAACCCCAAAAAGTATGGGCTAGTGTGAGGCGTGTGAGTAATAATGGAATGTCCAGACAGTAATTTACATGCAACCAAATAAAAGTTGTTTTATTAATATTATTAGTTACATGATAAAATTAAAGAAAACGAAAAAAGAATGGCGTGAGGGAGGGGGTGCTGGAATAATAATAAAAAGAAGGGTTTGGATACTCCTTAGTCCTCTTCACGATATCCCCGGACATAAAAGGGATAAAACAGAAAAGAAAACGTTAATGTGTATTCCACCCCAGTGCTAACAAAATAAAAACAAAACAAGCCAACGCTTAGTGTCTATTCACCCCGCCTATGCTTTTCAGGACCAACTCCGAACACAGTAGCACGTTCCCTTTAGTATGCAAAGCCCCGCCCTTGTAGTCAATGGAACACCAATCCCAAACTGACAAGTGTCCTTACAACTCACTTGACTCCAGTGGCCGGAATTTACATACTCGCACTTCCGCCACTCACCAAGGTGACGCCCCTCATAAAGATGACTTTCATCATGGTCACGAGACCTTGGTAAGGGAAGTCCCGAGTTGGTTTGATGCTTTCTACTGTCGAGAGGCTGAATTACAGACCGAAACCCCTTTGACTCATCACAGCTAGATATTCAAAGATTTTGCAACTCTGCTTGCATTGCGATTATCTTGCATATAAGTCCTTGGAATTCAAAAGAGTAAAATGGAAAATGCTAATACCTCAAGGCTGTATAATTGAATATATTTAAATTAATCTAAACAGAAAATTATTCACAAGTCAGACTACATCCAATTGATGCAGATTTTCAAAAGTTAATGAATGATAAATCCAGTGTTAATCAACAAATCGGTATGTAGCACTGATTTTGCCATTTTCAAGCAGTCATTATGCCTATTTTGTTATTAAATAATCGTGCTAATGTGATTTCCGAAATTATGTTGATATACGAAATAATGTTAATATCTTAACGAGCAGTGCTTCTTGCAACTATTTCTTTTATTTGCGTGGGAATTTAAAAGGAAATCTGTGTTAACTGTCATCATTTATCAGGAGTTAATTTGCACTTGGAAAAGGGGTTTTTAATTAACAAAAAAATATTACAGACCCCAGCTGTGACGGTGACGTTACAGAGAGAGGGTGTACAGGACCAGGGTTCATTTCTTCCAGACTACCTAGACAATTCAATATGTGTAGTTATGCAAATATTTAAGCATTTTCTATACTTGTGGTTACGAATGAGATTTATTCACTTGTTTTAACCATTTGTAACCTTACGGAACATGTGTTGTATTGCTAAAATTATATACCGTTATTGTACCCAGTGTATTGTTACAGAAATTATCAGTGCCACTGTAGCCTATCTGAACTCTGGATACGTACATTATATGACAGCTCACTACTGTAGATTTTATTTGAATTATACAAATAAAAACCTAAGAGTAAATAATGAAATCTTGGTATAGAAAACGGCATACTAGATATTACAATAAAGTTTCCTTACAGGTGACTGCAGATTTGCTATTAACACCTCTGTCTAATCCACACACGAACGAAGAACAGACGCACAATAGGACACACAGATCCACTTGGAATGCGATCGAGCGGACCTTTGGTTTACTAAAAATTAGGTTTTGGTGCTTCGACAAATCAGGTGGTGTGCTTCAATACAACTCCCAAACTGTGGCTAGGCTCTTCGTAGCATGTTGTATCCTGCACAACATAGCTATATGTCGACGATTGCTGGGTGACCAAGAAATGCTCGACGCATTTGAGGGAGTTGAGGAGGAAGAAGCGTCTCATCTTGAACCACTGTAGCCTCCTCTGAATATTCCTCCTGGAGAAGCTGCCAGGGCCAGGGCTGTCAGGCAACATATCATTGACATGGATATTTTATTAACAAATTCCGTCTGAAAATCACTTGCTACTAAAGCTGTCGTTACTATACCGTGAGTTCGATACAATAACGCTAATGTTTGATAATCCCTCCCACTGGCTCAAAGTGTTCAAAAGCATAGAAAGGACAACTTTAGTGAAAAGGCGATTATAGTAATATCTGATAATGTCTTAGAAAATGAAGACATAAAATCCAAGGTTGAGAACATAAGATTTAGTAAACAATAAAGTAAGTAAAGTAAAGTAATAAACAATACAAAATGTATTACAAATTATACCATGCAATTACACTTCACAATTTTGAGAGTCTCACGGCCATGCAATGGAGTCTCACGTTTATGCATAAGTGTGTCATTGTTTGCGAGGCTGTGAAACCCTTTATACATGATACAGCGGTAAATCCAATACAACTGTCCAAGCGTATTATTTCATTTGGGGGGGGGGGGGGTAACCATGAAGAGGTGTGCATTACCATGCTATATTTCTTTAGCTGCTACGCAAACTCCCCCCTTACTCCAAAGATAGAATTGTCTTGTTGTCTCAAACTGACGGTTTGTCTGCACAAGCCTTCTATGTTTCTGTACACAACATGTCATTACTCGGACAGAGTCTAAGGAGAGGCTGTCAGACTGTCACTGTCTCGTTCATGCAGAAATTACCACAGAAATAAAATAGAAATGGACACCAATGAGAATTTAATTATTAAAGTTGAAAAATATAATGTTGTTTATGATGCCAGTGTCAGTGGTTATTAAGACAATAAAAAGAAAGACGCCATATGGTAAGAAACAACAGAATAATTGGAGATTGATGGTATGTCTGTCTATCTCTTTTTATTTCACCTTAATTTTAGTCAAAGTGACGGGGAGCGCCACACACTGGTTTCGTATTTCTGTAAAATGAGGCTTCTTTGTTTTAATAATGTTGACCAATAATAATAATCACATTCACAAACTAACTCAATAATCTATTAAATGAAAAGTATATTAGATGAATTTTCTCAGTATTTACAAAGAAATTTGTGTAAATGTATTCATTTTGAATAATTTACATATTAAACCCGATCACATATAAACATTCACCGTTAAATGTCATTTTTTTAGTGTGTGGTGTACCCAGACTATTTCTTTGTTTTATTTATTTTATTTTGTCTCCACAAAGGAGCATTTTCTGTTCATTACTAGCTACAGTTGTGTGTGTGTGTGTTTTTTTATGTACTCGTGGTGTATTTGTTTCGTTTGCTTTGCTCCCGGTGTGCATAGCCCTTAAGTCTAGGTCAGAGGCGTAGCTATCAGCCATGTGCAAAAATCTTCATCCGTCACCAGCACCCCCCCCCCAAAACAAAATCTAGTGGTGTAGGTTAAGGTTTGTCATCGAACCCAAGGTTTTACAGCAGGGGTCTCACTGGTATGAACACTTAGGGGTTGACTTGTCTGTTAATATAGCATTTAAATTTCAAGACCACGTGACTTTAACATACTTTGCATAAATAATTTTATAAACAAAGTTGATAAGGCAGGAAAAAGGCAGACAAAAATCAAGCCCAGCTGTGACACGGTGTATTTTGGTTTATTGTATATAGTGTGGGTTATGTAGCATGGGTGATTTAAAATGGTATGTGGGCATGCGGATGTCACAATTAGTTGACATGTAGACTGTGCTGGGGCCCGATTGAATGATTAGCAATTGAGTCCCGGCACAGGTTATGCTGTACAATGCTGATTCAACATTCTATACATACTGTATTAGAGAAGTGTGATTTCCTTGAACTGCTTCCAGTCAAGGGTAATATATTTAGCATTGTCCAGGGTAATACAGTAGTGTTATACTTAAAGTTTCATGCTATTATTGTGTGAGACCTGGTTTTGTTGAAGTTGCTTATTCTTTCTCGTTAATCTTTTATAGACTTCATGACAGATTCAATTAGCTTGAGATATACAATTTAAACTTTCAATCCAACCTCCAACAATATTGATTTTATGCTTTTGCCTGATTGAGATCTTGGCATACAGCACTGGAATGTAAAAAAAGATTAATAATAGCAGGGTACATGTAAAATGAAACAGATGATAAAAAAATACACACAGGGAAAGCAGGGAAATTGCTGTCACAGAGAAACGGGGTAAAATAATAAGGAGAAAGAAACTGACACTGATTTTGGTAGATCCCTGGAGCCAGCATCACAGCCGTTGCATGTGATGATGCACCAGGGATGCCACAAATAGAAAGAGCCAGCATTACACCTCAGCCCACCACTACTATCTCATTTTATCTTGGCGAAAGTCGAGTCCAATATTAGCATGAAGTAAATATCAGCTATTCTGAGTCGCATGTAATATAAATCAGAGGTTCCAACTGTTGATATACATGAAACAGTGCAGAAGTGTACTGTATATGAGACAGAATTCAGTACTGTGAAATCCCTGTAATGATTTTGTTACTTATGCTGCAGAACTGAAGGTCAGTGGGTGTCATCCGATTCAACAACCAAGCCAAATAACTATTTTTGGTGCCAGTGTCCTAACCAATAGTGCCTCCCCATAGGATAGTGTCATTTTGCTAACTACGCATGCCCAGAACTTCGAAGACATGCTCAGAGCAGAAGATCATGGGAGGCAGTATTGTACAGTGTTTCTTGGGAATATGAATAGACTGATCTTAATAGACTGAAATAAAAACAGACTCTAATTTTACTGTGTCGAGAGTTACACGCACACGCACACACACACACACACACACACACACACACACACTTAGGGCTTCTGGTTTTCGGTGCTTACGTCCGACTTTTCACCTCTCCTTTACAAATTAATTTCACAGTTAACAAATTTCTCTGTTTTAATTCAGAAACCAAAATGCAGTAAACAGTGCTTAGGCTCATTTTAAAAGAGGAGTAGTTAAACACGGCGAAAAGAAAACCAGAAGCCCTCAATATATTATTAGGTACAAGCAGCGAAAGATGAGGAATAAGGAGATGCATATTCAGTGCTAACTCATCCACGACATTGCTTGTTGCTTTATATAAATTAAGGTTTTGATAAGCCTCTTAAAAAAAAAAAAAAACAGTATACTAAATAACACGCAAACTACGTCCAAGAAGTATTTAACCATTTTAGTATTGAAAATACAACATGGCTATTTATATTAATAAACACATTTCAGTTTCTACAATCTCTTCTTGATGAAAGTCAGTTACACATCCAATGAATTTAAAGCCTTATGTGCCGTTTTATTTCAAACATTGTATCCATCTTTTTTTCTTCTCATGCTGATTGGCTGTTTTTAAATTTAAGAGAAAACTAGCAGTCTGAATCCTATTGGTTTGTCAGATTACATTTTGAAATGTAAACAACAGATTTTGAAGCGTTTTGATTTGTTAAGGCTAAATCAAAGTAGCTATTGTAGAGGTATAAAACTAACGTAGCTTCATAAAGGTAGGTTTATATGGCACATCTGTCAACTTCAAGTAAATACAATACATTTTTTTAGGCGGGGCTGGGCGGGCCAGCATACGACTTTAATGTTTATTGATTAGTTTCATAGTATTATCTTTAGTAAATTATCACAGTTTTATACAATTTTAGTGCATATAATGCTACTTCATGCATTTTCTATTTCAGGTTTATAGTGCAAATATATGATTTGGATTAGATATCCGACTCAGCTTTTATATATATATATATATATATATATATATATATATATATATATATATATATATATATATATATATATATTGCTCGTTCACCCATAACTTGTTTGCTTTATATATATATATATATATAAATTATTTTTTTTAAAGTATGGGGCATTCTGGTGAAATACATTGTGGACAAATCCTATCTAAAGGATTTCACCAAGTTCCAGAAGCAGACATTAAGGAGATATGCCCACAAATTTAAAAAGCATGGTTAGTTAACATATCTTTGTAGGTGATAGAATGTAAACTTTACATTTATTAGATTACAATCTATACAGGGTGATTTAGAAATCGCATGACATTGTAGAAGCATTGTGAAATGTGGAGGACGACATGTAAAGGAAAAATGTCTCTAACTTGTGTAACTTCTTGCAAACAGGAGGTTGTTCAATACAATCAACATTTTCTTAAAATTGAAAACTATGCTAAATAAAATGCTTTGCGATTTATGAATCACCATGTAGAATATGCGCTCAATTAATCTGATACATCTGTAAAAGCAGCTGTTAGAAAACTGAAGATGTCATTCCATGTAATTTTGACATCACGCACCTTGTAGCATTAGATTACAAGATATAGGAATTGTAATAGTGGATGCAGGATTTGTTTAGTTTTTAATATATAAATTTAACATCTTTATACACTTATATCCATCTTATTCTTCATACACACCAATTACATTATAATTTCAAGGTGCACGCTGCATGATAAGACATTTATAACCTTATATAGTATAGGTGATGAATTATTCTATATATTAAATGGAAAAAATTGGTGGCCATTCGGGCATTAATAAAACTAAAGGTGCAATTACCATTAGATTTTATTGGCCATCAATGACAGCTGATGTTAAAAAATGGGTAACTATATATTTTTAATTAATTATGTATATATAGATCGCCAATACATATAAACATTGACTTATATGACAATTTCACTTTTTCATTTTAGATAAAACAGTGTGACCGCTGTCAGAAGGAACAACCAGCTCTAAAAGTGGCATCCCCCATAACGTGTATAAAGGTTGTTATTAAGATGTTGTATAAGAATGTTCACTGCATTTTAGTTTAGTTTTTATAATGACATGTGTAACTTGTACTGTTCCTTTTCAGGTTTACTCCTTCTGGGAATTAGTTGGAGTTGATCTAGTTGGGCCTTTGCCTAAAACATCAACTGGAAATGCTTACATCAGGTCCAATTTATTTTCCCACGCACAGTTAATTTTAGACGCACTGTTTAAAAGTATTTTTTTCCACAGTCAAACGGGTTTAAAAGGCCCTGCATATCAACAAAGCACTCACTAGGCATCTCCAGCCCGCCCCACCCTTTCGTTCGCTATAGCTTTCACATATGCTAAGAAATAAATAATAATAATAATAATAGTCGTACATACCGATCAATCATCTCCTGATCACTCGTTTATATCACCAAACGCCTCAATAATGCGATCCAAGTCATTATTTTATTACTATAACATCTCAAAAAAGCTCTGCAAATATCCGTGATATTCTCTGAGCGCTGATGCAGTACCAGTTTGTTTCCTTATGACCGCCCCTATCTGATGCCAGGGGCAAGTATGACTATTCATGAGATACGCCCTTTTTTGTTTTTTTGTTTATTTTTCGGCTTGTCTCGGCTCCTGTCGCTCCCACTCAGCCATTGAATGGTTTTCTCGGCTTTTTCCTTAGAAAAAAAGACTAAAAACCCGTTTTTTGCGTCTTTTTGATGATGTCGGACAGGGTCCGACATTGGACCTGATAGGAATAATTGCAAAGTCGGACCAGGTCCGACATAGGACCGCAAAGGGTTAACATTAATATCTCAATATCCTAGGCCAGGGGTTCTCAAACTGGGATGTGTGAAAGGGGTTGCAAATGATTGGGAAGATTCTGCTTTTTTAATTAATTATTTTATTACCTTTATGTACATCGACTTACATGTATGTACTGATGTTGCGAGAGCTATGACGGGAAAGAGCAGTGGTAACTCGAATTCAGCATGTTGCACGCAATGCTACTTGGACTCATTGTTCAATACGCTGAGAAGCTTTAGCTGATAAGAAAATACCTGCTGATCTTCTCAAGGTGCTTGATGAGGCTGTAAAAGTGGTGAACTTCATCAAAGGTCAACCAGCTAATGGACATTTGTTTTCCGTTCTTTGTGAAGAAATAGGTTCTGAACATCAGCAATTGCTGTTTCATACTGAAGTATGATGGCTTTCCTGTGGGAAGGTTTTGACACATTTGTTTAAGCTGAGATACTACTTATACTTATGAGATAATACTTATTCTGGAGATTGAAAAAAAGTCTTTACTCGTAACATGGAGAATTGCAAGATGTAGCGGCGAGGAGTCTTCTTCGGGACAAATATTTTTACGACGCTTGAATGGGTCCCCAGTACAAGTGAAGGCTCCATGGTTACTTCATTGTGAGATGAGAGTCCAAGTCCAAGAATCCAAGTCCACAAGTCTAGGAGACAAAGAGAGCGAGTTCATGCTTGTTTTTCTTTAAATATACCGCCCAAAGAAGAGTTTACTTTGGTGGTCCAATCACTTCTGTGTAAAACAGGAATCCCTGCCAGAAATCAGTTCTTTCATTGGTTTACAAAATTTGAATGATGCTTCCTTTTACACAAACAATGTGTGTTATTAACACAGTAGCGACCCCTCCTCCATGAAGAGAGATAACTAGGAAAACAGTCACACTGATAGAACAAAACTTAAATTTGTTCTAACTTTAGTTACTGTATATTGAAAAAAGAAACAAGGGCCAGGGGTCACAAATGGAGATTAGATAAAGGGGCATTCAGAACAGAAAATAGGAGGCACTTTTCTACACACACCCTGGGATCCTTCAAGAAGCTGCTTGATGAGATTCTGGGATCAATAAACTACTAACAACCTTGTTCTTATAGTAGGATAAAAATGTTGTTTCATTCTCCTAACTAAATTACCGTTACAAGCATGTTAAACACATTATATAATAATTAAAGTAAAATAATTTAAGAATTATTTTCACTTTAAACTTCATTAAAACTCAATAAACATTTCAATTTTATTGGGAAAAGATACTGACACAACTTGAGTCTGCAAGGTTTGTTGTTAAAATGCTTCTAAAACCAATGGATCAGTTTTACTTATTTGTTACGTTTCAATCTCCTAGTTTTAGTAAATCTAAAACCTTAAGATTGTAAAACAAGTTAATATTATACCCTTGTAAAGGTTTGTTTTTTTCAATTAACTTCTAGAATAAGGAAATTAGAAATTTCTATTCATTTTAACACTCCATGGTTCATGGTAACAATTCATTTCGTGGGGGAAAGTCATGGCATCTTGTATCCACCAGAAGAACATTTTATATTGGCTTTCAGACAGACATTCTTAATTAACAGATAAGAATCACCTTAGTTTGTTTAAACCAGACAGGCAGAAATCTCAATTGGCAGTAATCTCAACTATTCCCCAGTTTAAATCTCTACGACCCTGTTCCCATTATCTAGTTCTTTTGAAGTAGATCTAGAGAATGTTGTGTGTGAAGGATGGGGGAAAGACAAACTTAATTAACATCACAGCATCTCAAGTCTCATAGTTTAAGATTTAAAATGTCATTTTACAAAGTACTTACAATTCCAACTGTGAATTTCTCCTACATCATCATACAGCAGTGGCAAGGCCTGTGTTACTGACATACTTGCTAATGATGCTGCTTTGAATATTGTTCACTATTTAACTTAACTATAATCTTCTCTGGCATAAGTGACATGTAATTTAATAGCAACCTGTGATTAAACACCTGAATACTGGAATTAAGTAACCAGTAGTGTATTAATAGAAGCCGCTGAAAGAGAACATTCCCTGCATTGTTTAGTTTTATTGGACTTGTCCTTTCAGTATGCAGCTAAAGGATATACAATAGCCTTGATAACAAATGATGCAAGGAATATAACATTTAAAAGCTTGCAAGCAACAGCAACAATAATTCAACTGCTTTTATCCTTATAACAGTTTAGTACAGTATTTTTGCACATTATTTTTGCAGTTTTCCAGGCTTTTCCCATGGTTATACTGTTCATTTACCATAATTTACCCTGTGTAGGGGTAAGGTATATATATATGTTGCTAAATGTATATTAGTTCTAATTATATTCTAATTAAATGAAAAGAGGGCAGGGCAAAAGCAAAAGCCCTGCCATTAACCCTTTGCGGTCCTTGTCGGACCAGGTCCGACATTACAATTTTCCCTTTCCGGTCATCAAAAAGATGTAAAGCACAGGTCTCTAGTCGCTTTTTCTCTGGAAAAAGCCGAGAAAACCATTCAATGGCCAAGTGAGACCGATAGGAGCTGAAAAAGGGGGGGGGTATCTGAGCAATACACATAGCCCCGGCACCACAGAGATAACACAGCCATAAAACAAACAAGATAGCTGCTTCCGCATCCAGCGCTCAAAGAATATCACAGACATTTGCAGAGCTTTTTGAGATGTTATAGTAATAAAATAATGACTTGGATTGCATTATTGAGGAGTTTGGTGATAAAAAGAGTGCTCAGGAAATGATTTATAGGTATGCACGACTATGAAGAGGTATGTGAAAAATACAGCGAACAAGGGGTGGGGCGGGGCTGGAGATGCAGTATTGAGTGTCCTGTTGATATGCAGTGCTTTTTAAAACTGTTTTACTATGAAAAAAATACTTTTAAATAAATTGGACCAGATGCACCTGAGACGTACTGACTAAATGGAACGCTAAGAGTTAAATGTATTGTTTGTATTATTTTGTATTTGTTTTATCATTATGATTTATTTATTGTATTTATAAATATGACGGCGAAGTTGTATGTTTGTTATTGTTTGGTATTTTGTGTTTGTTCTTTCTAAATACCTTGTGTAAACACATGACTGTCGGCTAGTGATTGTTTTTTATACTAGTTACAGCCAGTCCTTTATACTGGTTACTCGGCACACCCATAAGTATTTATAATAAAATGCGACATTTGGCCTTGACCTCTGTGGGAACTCATAACTTTGGCCAGAAATGGAGAAGGAGGTCATGCAGCAAAACCTGACACTCAGGGCATTCTGCACTTGTTTCTATGGGTCCTGTTTTTTAACCATTTAACTGTTTAACTATTGCGCATTTGTAAAGGGTGTGTTTTGTTTCACTGTAGTATCAATAAAGCCTCAAGATCTCCAATCAACACTTTCAGAATCCAGGACTACCAGAGCAGATGGGTCAAGAAAAATAAACTAATAATCTAATTATAACAAACTTTGTCTTATGGAAACAGCATACCTACAGCTATGGCCAAAAGTTAAGCATCACCTAGAATTTTAGGATTGAGACATAATTTAAAAGAAATCTATATGAACATAATTTAAACATCTTATTTAACATCATGTAATCAAAGAAACTACAAAATTAGATTGCAAAAGTCAACCGGAAGCCATATAGTAGTCACATTTTTTTTTAAATCCGTCAGTTTTTAGTTGAGTATATGGAAAACTACAAAGCAGTATGCAATTCAATATGTTAACATTATTCAGCAGGTTTCATTTGACTTTATGAAGCAAAATTAGTTAATTCTCTAGGGTGATGCAAAACATTTGTCTATAGTTGTACATCCCATTATCTACAAAGTACTTTGATTTCATTTTAATATCTCTGCACCAATCAATTAAAATATGTTTCTGCCCTTGGGTCTTTTCATAGTTTGAGTTTTAGCTGTAAGTGGAAAGATTTAGTGTCTCTAATTTACCTTTATCGTCTAATTATCAGCTATAACATCCTGTAGCTAAAGTTAACACAGCATCACTATTGGGCCAACTTCAACTTATTTAAAATGAAGAAATAGGGGTCTGTTTTATTCTAAATTATAAACATACCTTAGAATAGTGTTCTCCAGAAGTTATGGGTGGTTATTTTTTTAGTCAAACAGTGGCGGATTTTAAAACTGCCATCCTATACTTGCTCTACTGCACACCTGTTTCCACTATAATACTCTGCACCACAGAACACAGAATACTGTTAACTCTTCTTTTTATATAGCATCACAGTGGAAATTTCCAGAAGGCTGTCAAATGTACCAGATTTCAGAATCTTACCATATTGATAAATATACAAAATGCTTGGTCTATTACTATAGTTATATTACATCAAAATTCTTGAATTTTTAAAACTGCTGAATAGTATCGTTATAGCTGAGATAATACTCTGTCGTCTGGTTTCAGACATTGATTTGCACGTTTTGAACACCCTTACCTAGTAACGTTAGATAGTCCAAGATTAGTGCTAATCAGGATCTGTAAAACCTGCAGTATAATTCCGGGATGTTATAAAACCGAATAATCAAAATAAAAACCAATTCTTAATTCAAAATGAGTATTGATACATTCTAGGGCCTTGACAGTGTTATAAATGTCAATTAAAGCTAATATCTTAAAATCAGCAAGAACATTTACCTATATCAACTGTGTAAAGATAAACTTTGCTCAGGTGCAAACACAACAACAGTTAGGACAGTAATTATCATAATTAACAGTGGTATTTGTCTTACTGGAGGGATGATTCCTCTTTGTATTACCTTTAATAGCGCAGCCTGTGCATTAATGTGGCTGTATGGTGTGTTTAAAAAAAAAAAAAGATTATGTTAAATATTGAAAACAATCCCCCAGATTAGTCCAAGCTGGATTTATTATTATTATTATTATTATTATTATTTATTTCTTAGCAGATGCCCTTATCCAGAGTGACTTACAATCGTAAGCAAATACATTTCAGAATCACAGTATAAGTAATAATACAATTAAGAGCAAGATAAATACAATGACTTCGGTTCAAGCAAGATTTACAGCTTTTGCAAGTATTGTATAGCTAGTCCTCAATTATACAAGGAAATCTATCATTCAGTTTCAGCATTACTAGAAATTCTGTCCTATTCAAAAAACAACAGATGTTCTATCAGTAAACAAAGACAGTTCACTCTAGGTGCTCATTGAAATGCTACATCAAATATATTTCTTTCTTGCCAACCAAGATAGATAAAAACTAAATCCAGATGGTTCTGAAATACAGAGTGTAATCAAGTGAAGACTAAAACGTTGTTTGTGTATCTTTCTTGGTATACACAAAAGGAATCCAGAGCTTGTCTGGGTGAATACTTTACAGACACATTTTCTCTTCGACAGTGTTACACCACAACAGTTTTCCCTTTTATTACAGTTCTTGTACAAGGTCCTGTTTACATTTTGTTTTCAGCAAGAAACCATTTTCATATTGAACAAGTGAAAATATCATTTGATACGCTGACCTCTATGGCCCCTTTAATTTATATTTACAGTCGTACAGATGTAAAAATTGCAAGGCTTGTTTTGCATATTTAATGTTAGTAGAAAACAGATCACTTTATTGAATGCGTTGATTCTTCAAATAGCTGTTATATAATGTGGCAAAGTGGTTTGCAGGGTACAGGTGTAGGAGTGATGCAGTGCGCAAGGAAGAGACAGACAGTGATAATCCAATCAGAAAGTGATTTATTTTGTAATCCAGGTCTGGTGACCTTAAACAATAATCCTAGACAATACACTGTTATAGATAAAGGGTTTGCAGTCCCAAATAATAAACACAGTCAATTTACATACACAATATACAAACATGGTCACCAGTCCTGGGTGCGTGTTGTAGTGCTTGTGGTGCAAATAATATATATAGCATGATACAAGTGCAGTGATGTCTGGGTTGGTGCTGACCTCTGGCGACAGCTCCGAAACGTGTTAGCCGTTTACTAATTAGAGACAAAACAAACAAACACTCACGGTACGATATATAAACACTGGTCCTTTTGGGTTGTTCCTTAACCATAAACGAAGGAACAGATCACGTTGCTCCGTCCTCTATTAGTACTGTCACTCATGACCCCTTGGTAAACGATTGCAACCGCTCCTCCAGTCCACAGCTGCCACATCGTTTCCTTCCGAGTCGATGAGTTAGTGTACCAGAGTTCCGCCCCTTTTCTAATTGACCGACTTCCTTTTAACCCTGGGAATGAATTGTCAGGCCAACCAGTCCAGGGTACTCTTTTCCCTTTACACAGCGCCCTCACAGGTCGGGCAGGAGATTTACCACCAAGAATCATTCTGTTTCTGTCACAATAACCATGATAACAAATACAGTTTTTATCCTTAAAAAAGATTATACAACCGAGAAATGCAAAATGTGCCAACAGCGTAAACAGAAAAAAAGCTGTTATTTTCATTTCAGATCTGTGAAAGCATAATCATACCAATCTTTTGTTGTTCAATAATGGTTGCTCTAGATTCAGGAACACATTATTTATTAACTCCTTAACTATAAACATGTTGGTTTATGGTACAAGGAAAGGGGTATATAGCTAGGGTTTTACCCTAGTTTGGCAGAGATGGGGGTAACAACCCTAGCTCAAGAAATCCAGGTGCGGAACATGGTCAAGTTGAATTGGTTATTTGAGCTGCAACCACATTTGACAGATTATCAGCCAATGGTCTGGCAGTTAATAAAGAGTCACATGACACTAAAATAAGTTTTAGTGCAGGATTATCAAAATGCAAACAAAAGTCATCTAGATGCAGGCTTTTTAATCAAAGAAATAAGCTTTGAAGCAGCACTACAATAGGTCACATCCACATCCAGCTGGGCTTGTTAACCTTATCTCTCCAAACTTCACCCTGGCACAATGCAGTTCTGATAGCATCTTTTATTGGTTGAAATAAATGTTAATAGAAAACTCATTTTGGGACTTCACTGAAAGAAAGAGCATTGTTTTGTGTTGTCTGCTAATGGAAGCTTGTTTATTTTGACACAGCATTGGTCTCTGAACCTGGAGACTGGGTTCACTACCTCTATACTACAGCATGTTAAGGATACCATGGTACCTTCTCAGCAGTTCCTTAGAAGCTGTAGGGAAACAAGCTTCCTCCTCTATTGAAGCCAGCTTGCCCTTGCTCTGTGATCCATACAGGAATGCTCATTTTACTTGCAGGAGTGGAATTCGTTATATATGGGTTTACTTGTTTCTTCTCATATGACAGAATCAAATTAACTGTTTGGTATCTTTTTTGTTCCCATTTTGATGTCCCTCTTTTTCAAACCAAGCAGTATACAGTGCTTATAGATGACCTTTCATTGAACTGTACCTGTTTTATTCAGAACGACATTGAGCTTCAAATAACCTTGACAGTAATGCAACAACGGGTGTCATTTGACTAATGATAGCAATTGTCTCTTCAGAGTGTGAATTGCTGTTTTTTATCCATGTTGCTTTATTAAACTCCATTTTACCTCCATGCTTATCTGTAACTACAAGCAGAGATTATCCCAAGCAGAAATATAAGGATGTTTTTTTGTTTTTCCCTGTCACTCATGCCCATGTAATTGTACCATTTACTGAAGCATGTCAGTGTGAAACAAGTAAATGTGTAGTGGATTGTTTTTCTGTCAGATGTAAACGACACTAAGAAAAAAGAGTGACTCATTATTTGGCTAAATACTATGGTAAACTGCAAACAGAACAACTGCCGTATTATTAAACATTTTATTTCCAAATATAAAGTTAGTTTGATGTGGTAGATAGAATTTTAACACACACTTTTGATGCTTTTACTAATGCTGTGGTACGTTCATTAGGTGTCCCCCTATACTGTAATTGTGATTGAATAGCACTATAGAACAGGGAAATAGCATGGGTATTTATTGCTGCTGTAATTAATTATTGCTTCTTCCTCATAGAAGAGTGACAATGCGTCGGTACACACTGTGATCAGTACCCTGAATACGCTATCTGAACATGCTTCTGATCCTCTGCATATTTTCTCAATTTTCTGTATATTTTACAGTTTATTACCAGTGCACAAGAAGATCCTGAATTGATTGTAAAAGAAACAGTTACTGGACCACAGAGGTTATTTAAACAGGACAGGGCCTGTATATTTATTCATAAACCCCAAACAAAACAAACAAAAGCCTAACTCCTCAAAGGAGTACTAACTAAACACACAGGAACACCCTGACTACAAGTGGGACAGCTAGGCCGTTTCCCCACCAAACAATAAACAAAAACCACACAGGTTTAATACAGCACACTTTTACCTCACGACTGCCAGGAAGCAGAGCACTCCTTTCTGCCTCCTTCTCCTCAGCAGCCCTGAGCAAACTGACTGCCTCTCTTAAATACCCTGCACCTGGTTCTAATTTAACAATGGCTACCAGGTGCAGGGGATAATTAATAATAAAACAATTAACAAAACCCTTCCCCAATTAACAAAACTACACAATTTACTGCGGGGAGGATTTCAACCCCCTCCCCGCTGTGCTACAATATATATATATATATATATATATATATATATAGACTGCAGAGATAAAAATAGTTAACAGCAATGACTTATAAACCTTGTATACTTTGCCCGATGATGCTAGTAGATACGAGGTTGGTCGCACACTCAAAAATGTCTTCTTTTCAACTTGACCACTGATATTATGCATTAGATTTTTTGTAAACCACCAGATTGAAATACAATTTTGCATGCAGATAGTGATCATCCAAAAAATGTGATCAAAACTATACCATATGGTCAATTTGTACAGCTAAAAAGAATATGTAGTGATACGTCTGTCTTTAAAATTAAAGCTAAAGACATGTAGGCTCACATTCGATCTAGGAATTATAATAAGAACTTAATTGATGCTACTTTTAGTAGAACTGAAATGAAAGAACGTAGTGAGCTTATAGAAACTATAAAGATGAAAGATGAACTTTTGTCAATGAGTATAATTATATCTCCAATGACATTAAAAGAATAATCTCGAAACATTGGAGGATATTGGAATGTGATCCTCAACTTCGGCGTTTCGTTACCTCTCTACATAATTTTGTTTTAGACGTGTCAGGAATATTAAGGATGCATTAGTCGCTTCTGTGTATAAATCAATTCAATCTAATGACAACTGGCTTACTAAAACAGTACATTGTAACTTTCGGTGTGGAAGATGTGTTCATTGTTCACACAATACCAAATATTTTAGTCATCCACACTCTGGTCAGAAATACATGAAACAAGGTTCCTTTTCAGTTCGAAGATGCCCACCAACCAATACTTTTGGGATATGCCTGCCTTAGGTAGGTATTCGCTGAGCATTTTATGTCAGAGCTGCCGATAGGCCCCTCCATGGAGTGACGTCCTCGGTCCTTGCCGAGGGAATAAGTAGTCGCTCCGCAGAGCTCACTTCCTCTTTTGCCTCTCACGATGGTAAGGTAAGTTATCAGTGCAACTAACCTGAGTGTGTTTTGAAAGAGCTCTTCTGAGTCGACTGCAGTTCGCTTGCATTCATGCTGAAGGCTGGCTTGCTGCTCTTGTGGAATCAGCGTCTCCATTTGAGTGTCTTTTTTTTTTCTCAAGGCCTGCTTTGCTTGTGTCGCAGGCCGTCTTTTCTCGGCTGTCCGTCGTATGAGTGTGACTGCCTGTGTAGTATTGGTGTGTGCGTGTGTTTTCTTTCAACCTACAGGGAGAACACCGTTCCTCCGCCGGGGCTCGGTTTGCCGTCCCGTAGTGGAGTGACTCTGCCGGCTGTCTTTTGCGCAGCTTGGGCAAAAAAAAAAAAAAAACAGTCAGTCAGTCAACCGAGTGTTCCTCCATCGGGGCTGTGCTTAGCCTGCCCCGCTGTCGAGTAGACCTCGCTGGCTGCCTCGGCCTACATTGGGCCTTAAAAAATGGGAAGGAATGGGACTACTTTGCCACCAGCAAGTCGTAAAAGAGCCTATGACATGGAACTTGACTGTTACCATAAATATACAAAATAATATTAACAGGACTCACTTGAACATATAATCACATTAATTTTACCAAATTATGTTTAAACGCACTACAATGAATCAATTAATACCTGGAAATACACAGAAGGCAATCTCCATTTTCTGGTGTGGGGCCAGGAGACTGTGACCTCAGGCTCCTTGCATCTGCCAGTATGGCTCACAGTGACAGTGAAAGTGAGAGAAGCCTCATTTTATCAGTTTCAGACACCTCTTATGAATGTGAATTATGTAGTGATGGATCTGATGTAGAGAGAGAAAACAGGGATTGTCTCGAGCCGTTTGCCTCTGAATCAGAAGGTTCAAACTCGGAGAGAGACTCCGACAACCCCAACGCGGACGGACCCGTGGGACAGCAGATGTCCGCGGAGAATCAGTGTCTTGGCAACACGGAATGGTTAATAAAAACCCTTACATTTAACATAGATTGATACTTAAAATATTTCATATTACACATAATTGTACAGTTATGTCAGGCCTTTAGTTAACAATATTGATACATGAATTATTGATACTAGCAGAATAACCGAACACTGTCGATTGCTACTGGCATATAGTTAACATATCTCTCTATATACATATAGTATGTACAGTATATTAAGGATGTGCAAATCATAATGCAGAGTTGTCAAAGGCTACGATTTCTATTATTTTATTATTTCTATTATTTCTACCTTGCCGCGGACGGGAAGGACTGCGGCACTGCGCAAACTAACACGGAAGTCATTTAGTCCACACATCTTCTAATGCTGGTTTACAATCTAGGGAAATTATGCCAGTTACCGGCATCAGTGTGAAAACAGCCTCAGAAATTATTGGTCAGCTTCTTTTGAAGACCGCAAAGCCTGAGTAGAATCATTTCCTACAAAAAAAAAAGAACACTCGGAAGCCCCTCCCTCGAGTGCCAGTGCAGTGCAGTGTTCGGCTGTTCCATGAATCCTCCCTCAGATGTGGGAAATCCGTCTGCTTTCAATTCACAAATGTAATGTCATCTTGAAAAATTCTACTATAAATGGCAATGTTCAATGTAATGTTTATGGCAAATAAAAAAGTACAAAATATATGTTACAATCAAACAGTCTTCAGGGACTATTTTTTTCAGTGGAAGGATACATAATATATTTCTTATTTTTTTCCTTAAAAAAGCTAGTTTGTGTAATTATTTAAAAAAAAAATGTAGCCATTTTATAAGCGAAATAACCCACTCCAGGGTGGGCGGTAAGAATTGCCTTACAGCACACCCTGTCGTGGGTTATTTCTTACATAATTATTAGGGCTGTCAAGCGATTAAAAAAATATATATATATTGCAATTACTTGCAATTAGTCAAAATGTTATGTTTCATTTTGACTGCCTTTTACAGTACATGTTTTTATTTTGAATATAATTGACAATATTCTATTTTTTTATATACAAGCCTGTTGTTATCTCTACTGGACCTGGCATCCATTAATTCCTTCGTTTTGTAAAAGGAATTCACCGGGGAAAATATCAGTAGGAGAGATTTCATCTTGAAGCTAGCCAAAGCGCTTCGGCAGAAACATTTCGATCAAAAAACTGCAAAGCTGCAGCTCAACCTGGAGTCAGTGTTGCACCGAGTGACACACACAAGAGAGTTACTTTCATTTTAAATAAAAAAAATGTAGTTAGTTTCTTTTGAAACGTTTGAAACAATGATGTATCTGATTCCCCAGTATTAAGTAAATCCTTTTCTCTCCCTGTCTGTGCATTCAGAGCCCCACATAACATAATCTTCCCCCTTGCCTGGAAGTGGGTGATCTCTAACTTCCCTCTAAACCCCCCTGACTTCTTGTGTGTGGTGCTTAAGTGTGGAGACCTTGAGCTCCTCATACCCGGAGGGCAGCTAGCTGAGGCTCCTGCACCTTGCCATGGTGCAGGAATGATCATGCCATGGTTATTTGTGATATCAATGAAATCTTCGATGGATGATTTTGAACCAAAGAGTGAGGACTGTAACGCTTGTATGTTCTAGCTACTAATTACAAAAGATTGCATTACTATTTTTAATTAACTAATTTAAGCTGTAAAATTAATTGGCTTTTTGGAAATGCTTAAATAAACTATAATGAGTATATTAGTAAATTAAATTAAAGTTAGAATAGATACATTATTAAACCATAGTGTAGTATATTGCTAAAATTGATCTGTATTACTTTGTTAATTCTAATGAGTATTTACCTAAAACAGTGGTTCCCAACCTTTTTCAGTGTAGGGACAACCTTGGTGTTTGGATTTTTCCCACAGACCACTTGCCACTCATTTTTTCACATCAGCATTTTGAAACTAATTGTATGCGTACATATATAAGTGCATGTAGAAAGTAAAGTGTTTATATAACAAACTAAACGTATGAGATTCCTGGGCTTGAATCTTCGTTACCAGGTCAACAAGGATTGTTGTCAAAGTTGCTGATGGGAAAGTTCCTGTTTCTTTTTGTTTAATTTTTTTTTTTTCACATTCTGAATGCTTTGTAGATAAATGGCATCTAAATTTTGCATGTTTAAGAGTTTTGTTTGACAAAGCCTCCTAACAAATAATGCACTGGTGCTTAGGTCATCCTCGGATCCAGCAAATAAATGCCAGTGCTGGTCCACGCAACCGTTACCTCATAGCAAATGAATATAGCCAAAACATTATGCAACTTATTATTCACCAACTTCGCTCGATGTACATATAAAACACACCGGAATACGAAGACGAGGTGGGTGGGAAGCAATTTAAAAAATAAAAAAAATGATTGGAGTGTACAGGATGTTACTTACCAATTCTGGTGGGCTGTGATGTGTAAATTAAAAGGGATTGGTGGCGCACAGTCGATCGGATTTATTATTATTATTATTATTATTATTATTATTATTATTATTATTATTTATTTCTTAGCAGACGCCCTTATCCAGGGCGACTTACAATCGTAAGCAAATACATTTCAAGTGTTACAATACAAGTAATACAATAAGAGCAAGAAATACAATAACTTTTGTTCAAGCAAAGTACAAGTGTGACAAACCACAATTCAATAATACAGCAGATAATAGTGATAGTTACATCAGGATATGATTAAATAGTGATAGTTACATCAGGATGTGATTAAATACAAAGTACTACAGGTTAAACACTTGGCAGATTACAGTATTCTGAAGTACAGGATTAAATGCAGTAAAATAGGGGGCAGATAAGAGCAAAATAAAGCACATTTACATGAAGGGTGATAGTGTCCCAGGATACAAACAGAGGAGTTCTACAGGTGCTCTTTGAAGAGGTGAGTCTTGAGGAGGCGCCGGAATGTGGTCAGGGACTGGGCAGTCCTGACATCTGTAGGAAGGTCATTCCACCACTGCGGAGCAAGGGTGGAGAAGGAGCGGGCTCTGGATTTATAGCATGTTGGTTAAATATGACAGCATCAAGAAGAGACTGTACACATTATTTACAGAAGTATTGTTAATAGAATTTCCTTTCTGCATATATTCAAGATATTGAATGAACATGGAGCTGACATAGATCATTCACACTACAGTACAGTTCAGAAGTCAAACTACAAATACAGCTTTTTGTTTCACATTAACTGCTAATATTATATGTAGCTAACCTCTCCAAAACGTATCGAAATAATAGGTATATTTCTATATCCCTGGCAACACTGAAGCATATTGTTGAAAATAAAAGGTACTAAAACTGTGGTTTTAGTGTTTTTGTTGTAGATTTTTTTAAAAATAATGCTGGCTAAAAAAGGAAGTCTGTAATTTTGACCAGACAAATGTGCCTTCATAATGTGTGACTTGTTTAATTAGTATTTGTTTCACATTAGAAAGCTGTTTCAGTTAATGGCGATGCTTGGTATTGCATCAAAGGGACCCGTAAAAAAATATTAATTTATAAACACACCCGTAATAAAAGAAAAAAACAGATAAATGGGGAAAATGCAGACTACATACATATCTTATAATTATAAATCACGTGGTTAAAGCTGTTTGTTGTGCTGCTTAGTAACTAATAGTAGTCGCACAATGTGTGATTGTGTAGAAATTGGTTTTTGAAAGAACTGCGTAACCAAATTTTGAGAGTTGTTTGCGGACCACCAGGAATTTACTCACAGACCACAGTTCATTAGTGCCCATGTGGATCACAATGTGAGCAAGGCTGCTGAAGTTCATGGATGATATTACCTATTTCACTCTCTCTGTATTGAAGCATCTAATTTTCATTGCCACCTTTCCTGGGAACAGACATTTTCCATCCAGGAATTTCCCATTGGGGTCCATTGACAGTAGCACATTAAGGGGGACTGCTTGTTTCTTTCTGGACAGTAGGGCTCTAAAGGAGGGGGAGTTGTGATTGGTTGTGTATTGTTTTGTTTTTCTTCCTTGCTCTTAGGTTGTGTAGTCTGCTCCTTGTTTTCTGGCTAGGGTTCTCTGGGTTGTGCTGAGTGTGTGTGTGTGTAGGGGGGGGGGGGGGGGGGGGTTCTTGAATGTGCTCTGCTGTCGCCCTCAAACTGCTTCAGAGTGGACATCTCCTCTCGAACGCCCCTCAGCTCTCTGTCCAGGCTGCTGAGCTGGTCCTGGGCGTGCCTCTGCATCACCTCTTTGGCTCTGCTCTCATTCTCCAGCAGATTTGGGACTTCAGCTTTGTGATTCTGTCTCATTTTCTGCATGTCATTTCTAAGATGTTCCAATCCCGCTAAAACTGTTAGTTTGTTTGCTATATATTCTTTAAATTCAATAAAGTCTCATTCCTGGGTGTTTTGTCTCCAGCTATAGATGCTGTGTCTGTGTCTGTGTCTGTGTGCTGGAGGCTGTTCTCAGTCTGTGTTTTGTTTTTCTCTTTAGCTCTGTTGCTCTCAGATGATTTTTCTGTTTGTATATTTCATTTATTTCCATCTGTCTCATATAGCTCTTCAAACTTGCTCTGATTGTCCTTGCTGTTGGATCATCACTGTTCCGTTGTAGTAGATGTTTATAATATTTAGAAAGAGAAGACTCACACACTCAATCAGCCATCTTTTTGAGGTGCACACTGTGTTTCCACATACAGATTTTTTTTTAAGGAAGTTGTTTTTAAACACCTTTTTGCTTGGTTGCTTTAAATAACTGTCCCTTGGAGTAAGCATCTAGGCAAGATTCATTTCTAAATGTTGTGAATGTCAAGTGGAACACATGAGGCCTTTGACACCAATTACCACCAATCTAAATTTTGCTGCAAAGCCCAGAGGTTGTCAAGGGACATGTAAAGTGATCAGTCAAAGGAGCACATGTATTGTAGAGCATGTGCAAGGAAAGGGATCCTGGAACCACAATTTAAGCTAGTAACAGTGCTATATTTTGGGCAATGTCCCTGCATTCAAATCTCTAGCCATGACATGAGTTGTGCAGTGCAGCAAATCACAACACAGAGTTTTCATGTGCATACTTCAAGCAGTAATGATACATGCTTACTGTCACTTTAAACTAGAACAAGCAAAACAGGATGCACATGGCAGTGGCCATATGAATCGATGTGCACTTCAATTTTACCTGCTTTAAAAAAACATGAATCACACTAAAGCTTATAAGAGGGCTTATAAATGTTGCTTCCTGTGTGCATAGAGTATGTTTTTTTTTTATTGAAAAGTCTGAAGTACTTGAAAAACATTCTGATCAGAATTATTTATTTCTTAGAATTGTTGTGGGCATGTTAGCAAATCAGTGGTCTCAGACTACTCAAGGGCTGTACTTAATGCATTTCGCTCTGCCTCTTCATTATTGTCAGTAGACACAAATTTAACCGCCCTCCTAAATGAACAGTTTTTAACAAATAAGTACCAAAAAGGTTGTGTTTCACTACATCAAAAGAACTTGTCAGCTAAATCAATAAGCAACCATTTGACACTGCCTGGTTTTCTGTAACTAGACAATAGTGCAGATAAAGACATTTGTTGTAGATTAGGTTCTTTAAATATAGGTTGTCAAATTATTGTATCGATAAATATCAGTGGTCTGCCTATCTGTCTGATATGAATTCAGATATATATATATATATATATGATTTTAAATTAAGTCAATATGAAGATCATTTAGAAAACTAAAAATCTGCCATAACAGCAGCTGTTTTTCTTAGTCAATTAATTCACCTGATTGGTGAATTGTCTTAAATCTAGATTCCTACCTTGCCAAAAGTAACTTTTCTCCAGATGAATGTCACTACAGAGCACAATAAATATTCCTAAATTAAATGTTGTGTCAAAGTAATTTGCGCCATGGGCTGTTGACCAAGTACTCATGTCAAGCTCAGATATAGATTTTGATGTTAAATCCTTACTCCATGGTACCTTAAAGGTGAGCATATGACATGGAAAATAGGCTTTGGCCACACAATGACAACATACAGAACATATGTGTCCAAAGGATTCATAATTTCTCCCTACAGATTTGATAAATAGGGCCCACTATAGCTTCACAACAGATACTGGGTGCTGTCTCTTTTATTGTTGTATGTATTTATTTTTTATCAATAATTGTAAGTTTTCAAATAATAATTCCATAACACATTTAACAGGCTCATAGCATATGTGCCAGTGCCAGTTTTGAGCTGCCCCCGGCAATATTCTCCAGAAGCACAGCCACTGTAAAAGAGGGATAATTAGAATATTCAACTCAAGCCATTTGAAAAATGGAACCTTGGGTGTTTATTTCGGAGGACCATTTTAAATATTGCACCCTTTAATTTGATTTTTATTTGATTGCACATTTTGTTAACACACCGCATAGTTTTAAAAGTAAATTCAGTTAGTGCTTAATAGTGGAATAATGGAACAGGTAGAGCTAAAGAGACTAAAGAATGGTTGCTGGGAAACCAGTGTAGTCATATCCATAGCCAGTACATCAGAGACATCAGCAGCAAATAAAAACCTGACCTTTGGGTCCTAAAGTTCTTCCTCTTTTTGATTGATAAACAAGTGAAGCTCAAATGCCCTATATTTAAAATTAGCATGCCAAACCACTTTCCCAAATTTACGGAAGTCCATTTCCACCACCAAAAAAACAAAACCAAAAAAAAACAAAATACATTTTAAATTTCCATTATAAGGTTGACATACTATCTCATTATTTTGACTTGGTAGCTCATTATTTCAACTTACTATCTTGTTATTTTGACTAACTAAAATAAGTCAAAATAATAAGATAGTAAGTCGAACTAACAAGATACTATGTCAAAATAATGAGACAGTATGTCAACCTTATAATGGAAATTAAAAATGTATTTGTTTATTTTTTTTGGTGGCGGAAATGGGCTTCCATACAAATCAGATCACTGAAAGTAATTTTAAAATATTTTTTTCTCCAGTTCATTTGGTTCTCTATGTATTCTCATTTGTTGAGTATTGATGAAACTCGTCAAAATTCAGTTCAACTCTAAATGAAAAGTATGTTTGATTGCCTTTGCTGCTGTTCCACAAGTTATCAAGACAACCATATCTGTGGTTTACTTCTCCTTTATGCTACTGTTGAGATTATTTAATATTAGCAAGCAGGTGTGCTGGATGACACTTCTGGGTCTTAACAACCGGGGATCTGGTCCCGTCGGTCTGGCAGCCCCTTGCACCGCGGCAGTCAGGGTCTGGCGCAGGAGATCCATCATCTCCGTGAACTGGGTGGCATCCATTTTTTGTGCACTGCTTAAAGTGGGCAGTGCCAGTGAATCCCACTCTGACACCACGTGTGGAAGGGTGGTGGGTAATTCACTGACACAGCGGAGACAGAAAGGTGAACTTGAAACACCGCACAATTGCCCAGTTTTATTGAAGGTGGGTGCTTCCAAGTTTTAGCCCGCAGAGGACGCTGTTGACCGTGGTCTGCCTACCAACGATGGTAGACAGGACCACAGAAATACCAGGTGCGGGCGCACTCACAGGTGCTCAAAAGAATTAACAAAAGGAGAAAGGAAAAAGGAAAATAAAACACAGTACTCAAACTACAAATAAAAGGTGCTGCACTCAGCAGCGTTACCCCGACTGTCACTACCCGCACGGCCCTGGTCTCTCAGCTCCCTTGTCCTGCTGTAAAAATACTTATGGGGTCTGTCCAAGGTTTCTGCGCTACCACTACTTTTCTCTTGTTTTCTTTTCTTTTGGATTCCTTTCCCAGTTTTTTCTTTCTCCAGAGCTTCCGCACGCTCAGCAAGTCTCTCGAACCCCCCGCAGCTCTCTGTCCAGGCTGCTGAGCTGGTCCTGGGCGTGCCTCTGCATCTCCTCTCTGGCTCTGCTCTGGGGGAGCAGATGGGTGGATTGGATTTGAGGCTCACAGTCTGTTACTGAAGTGAAAGGGGGGTCCTAGGAGGTTGGGTAGTGCTGGTGTTGGTTGCAATGGCTGTTTTCAGGTAGAGGTTAGTAGAGTGTGCTGTAGACGCACAGACCCAGCATGAGTGTGCGAGCAAGCTGCCAAAGATCTGTTTCAATAAGTCGTGATCAGGTGCACCCCAGCTTATGATGTTGTTGTCCGATGCAAGGAAGGCTGCTGCCTTGGCTGAAAAACTTTTATTATACTTGTAAAACATTGTCCCTCTGTAGCTCACTGATAGCTTTACTAGGTATGTCAAATATAAATCCAGCTCCTCGCGGTGATGGGGAAATGCAGTGCACAAAATATCCCGTTATACGGAAAATGCTAAAACAAATTCACCCAAAGTGAGATCGTTTAGCAGGCGGGGGTCACTTGATTTTAAGGTGACAGAAACGTCTCCACAGTTTACTACCCGATTGTCAATGAATTTGGATGTTGCAATGAGAATTGATACAAAATTAACATATTTACCCTCGATGATTTGGCGACGGAGTGGAGCAGATATGGTGTGGCGCCTGATAGCAGAGCTTGGCTGAAATCCTGCAGTAGTAGCAAGCTGAACACTGGTGTAATTTCTAGTACGTTGGTAGAAGGAAGGAGTGCTGCTTGAGGGTAGGAGGGAGCTGAACAGGGCATCCATGGCATCAAGATGAGTATTTATGGTTGAGATGTTATCTGCAAATGGTTGCATAAATGCTTTAATGTCCTTGAATATTTGCTGATGAGATATGTTGACTTCTGCTGCATTGGCTGGAGGTGGAATCTGGGTCTGGAGGTTTGGGTCTGAGTCGGACAGGTTGATTTGTAGTAGAGTTGGTGGACCTGGGGCAGGGGTGGCTGCTGAAGCGTAGCTGGCCTGCTGGCCTCTTGGAGCTGCACGGCGGCGCTTGGATGGAAGGGGGTAGATGGGATCTGCCTCAATACTTTTGCTAAGCATCAGGAATAGATTGGGGCTCGGTATTGCCGGTGAAAGATTGTATTGGACCAGCCGCGGTGTTAAGTTGCTGGTTGGAGATGGTTGCTCGGGCTGGATATCCTCGGACTATGCTGAGGATAGATCAGACAGGTTGTCCATATCAATGTCTGGATATTCGAGATGTTATTCGATAGGATATGTTGTTTCCGCTTATTTTTCAATAGCTCCGCAGGTCAAGACAAATTGAATTGCTGAATGCTAAAGGACAAACACAAGACGGAACCCGGTAGTTGTGATCAAGCTTTTATAGGAGAGTATAGATTGACAGGTGAGATAGCCAAAGAGAGTCCTGCCCTCCCTGGAGCTGACATTTCAGCAGGCGTGTACCTGGAGTCAGGAATAAAAGATGGGATTTTGGTGCACTGAGGACCTTGTGTCTGGAATTGTGCACATCAACTTGGCCAGAGTGTTTGGGAAAGGCTGCATCAAAGCAGTATTGAGGTAAGGATAGGAATCATAGTGGGAAAGAGGCCCTCTCCTGTGCCCCCCCAATTAGCCTTAAGGCTGACATTATATATATAAATGAAAGGCAGTTTAATCCCATCAGATTCTATAGTGGGGCCTCCACCTTCACCCCTAAATAAAAAATGTGCTTCTATTAAAAAGCCTTTCATAATCATACAGTAGCCCCTTACTAAACTGGATATGTTTTTCCGACATTAGTAGGTGTTGGGTTTATCGCACACACATACATTTATAAATCATTGCACTGAAATGACACTAATGTATTTTGGGTAGGCTACACATTACATTATAAACAAAAATATAAATCTGTGCAGTATGCCTATACAGTATACAGTACAGCAGTAAAATCAAATGAATACCTAGCATACTTTCTTTTTACTTTAGCCTGTAGGCTACTGGTATGGTAACACAAAATAAATCATGCAAAATTATTTTTGCGTTTTTTTGTTGTTGTTATTTTTTTTAAATTATTATTATTATTATTATTATTATTATTATTATTATTATTATTATTATTATTATTATTAACTTGGCCTAGACAATTAACACAAAATAGATCACAATGCCGCATTGACAAGTTATGATACTTACAGGAGGACAGTCAATTCTCCAACAAATTTAGTCAGGGGTGCAGTGCTAAATTGTGCACAATTACAAACCACCTGCACATTAATAGAATAGGTGTGTTTCCTATTTCTATACAGATGTTTAGAATGAGCTGCAGGGGTTAGTGGCACATGTGTGCATTCTATTGCTCCCAACATGTTGGGTAAACCAGAAATGTCATAGAAATTTGTTTTCAAGGCTTGTAAGTACACCCTGCTTTTACGGAAAAATAGTTATATGGCTGTTCGCCTCAAAAATGCACAACTGGCAACACACAAGAAAAAGCAGACTGGGAAATGCCAGCAACAATTGCGATTGTTTAAAACATGCTTTCAAAAGTTCATAACAAATTGATGTAATTGTAAGTGTTGCAATTGCCTGCAGCTTTCATACATCTCATTATAATATGAGAACTCTCATGTGCACTATCTCCGCCCCCTTTTTGCAAATTTTTTCAGGAACGCCCATTACTACATATTCCTCTACACTTGAACCGCAAACAGAAACTGCTGTCGCAAAGCATTCGATAAAAAGTCACAAATAGCATTGTGCTTGTTTAGTACATTTCACCCGACTTCCGACTCATTTGCAGCTGGTTTGCAACTACTGCGACAGGCGCAACACTTTAGTACACCTATCCCTTAATTGCCTATTCTTATTCTATACTTTTCTGTAGATACTGTTGTTACATATCATTGTCATCAACTTTTTCATCATACTGATACTGTAGCTATAATTTTGAAATTGTTTAATCTAGTTTACTCCATGTACAGTATATTTAAAAGGTAAGAAATGAAAGAATAATAGCATGCACATTTTATTAAAACATGTATTTCTGTTGGTTAAAGATCAATAAGAAGTAAAATGAATGTTCATTTTCTCCCTCAGATTTTGGCCTCTGCAAGAAGAGGGTCTCTTTTTTAGCAGGCCACACGACAGCCTAATTTGTTTTATGAGTGTGGACATTGATACACCAGTGATGCAACTCAGAGCGTGACCTTTTTTTTCAATATCTTTAGAACGGTGAGTGATGATCTACTATTTGTTTTAACACTTGGTGCTGACAGTGTCCAAGATATAGCAGTTTATTGTGTGGAAGCTGCTGTCTGTGTTTTTTTATTGTAACTGTGATCCTGTGATTTGCAATGTGCTTCTCCAACTGACATATTTTTAAATTGTATTTAAAACAACAAGTAAAAAATCACTTTATTATACCAGTAGTACACAACCAAACTACTAGTCTCCCAATTATGTTATAATGAGAGTCCATTAGCATGGATTTACAGAAATCGATTATAATATTTTTCAAAGAGCGCTTTAATGAATACAGGCAACATTAAGCATACCTGGAAGATACCAGCAATGCTTTCTGCTTTGAGCTCAAAACATTTAAAAGATAACTGCCATCATCTCAATTTGTCAGAAAGGAATACAAAAACAAAAACAACAAAGGCAAAGGGGCCAAAATAAACAGTTCAAATAAAAAACTATAGGCTGGGCATTCACCTTCACTATAAAATTAACCTCACCCCACTCCACCCCACCCCCATTACATATGACAAATGTATTACTTAAAATATCATTACTTTTACATCGTATAATGTGCTTTACCATGCTTTCATTATGCCTTTACTTTTCTATAGTACACGTTTTACCCTTTTACCACAATATAATGCAGTACATTTGTATACCATTACCTCCAGGAGAAACAAATGGACAATTTAAATGTATTAATGTAACTGTTTTCTAGAAATAATACTGTACACATTGCTCTGTTCTGCAAGAATTTACTCAAAAGCTGAGCATAGTTTCTGCCATTTACTAAAACTAAATTTGTATTCATATGATATTATGTCAGTAGAAAAGTATCAATTCTCTTAAGAATCACTGACAACATGTGATGTTTTTTAATATGGCCATATGATTCTTAACCAATGAAGGCACTATAAAGTGAATTAACAGCCTTGTTACTAGCTGCTGTAGAGAAATCCAGTTCTTCCAGTGCCTTCCAGCACTGTCATTGTATGCACACAGATTAAAGGTTGTTATCCTTGCCACTCTTTAGAAAAGAGCATAGCTAGCTTTGCATACTGGAACATGTGACATGCTTTGCCACCGAACAAATCCCACCTCAAAACAGCTTTGTAAAAATCAAAAACAATTACAGAACAAAACATTTGACACAGCAAATTGCTTTCCATTTATAATCCTTTGGACCATCAACAATGGGTTTCTCTTTTGTATTTCAGCGAGACAATATGCTGACAAAATCTGGAAGGACCAAATGCATGGTCTGACTCATTAAACTTTTCGTTATTTTGCAGGAACGCAAAGGGGCCACTCTTTAGTCTAACATGCGGCAACAGAGGGTGAACATCTGTTAAAACATTCCCATTTTCCACAAGCTAAAGGGAGTTGAGAAGATCAACAGGTCTTGAAAGGAAGGAGGAGAAGAGGAAGGGATGTATAAGACAAGTTACTTGCGTGAAGTGCACAAGGAAAAATATGAACGGTCAGACACTTTTGAAGATCAAAAAAACCCAGAAGTGTCCAGCTTGGGGTCTGCTTTTCAAGGATGGGAAAGTTTACAAGAGCTAAATGACCGGTTTGCCAAGTACATTAACCGGGCCCGAGTGCTGGAACAAAGGAATGCCGTCTTCAGAAAGCAGCTGGAGACTCTTCAGAGGATGGAAGAGCTCTCTGGCCTGGAGGAAGCCTTCACTGAACAAATTGGCCTGAATCGCATGAAGATACGGGAGTTGTCTGCAGATCGTTCCAAGCTGCAAAGAGAGCTGAAGGATGCTGAGCGAATGCTGGATGAGTTTCAAAACAAGTAAGTTATCCGTGACTGAAACAACCATATTCAAGGCAGGGAGTTAGACTTTTGACACTTTAAATGGAATTAACTGTGTTCAAGCAGCAAGATGACAGGGAGGCTGCAAGTAGAGTGTCAAAATCAACTCATGAGTTGGTACTCCATTGCCAGAAATATTTGCATAGATAAAAAAGGTTCAAACTATCATTCAGCCTCTACTAATTTAGATGATAGAGGCTGAACACTTTTCATGAAAATCAAGACAAAAAAAAGAGAAAAATTGCTGTATTGTATGGATCAGACTACAGTATATGGATAGTGGGCTTACATCCAGGGATAGTACATACATTTGAATAACCCATACTTTGGGGGATACAGTGTAAACATGATAATATGCATAATATGTATTCTTGTACCCTAAGACACCTTATTAATATTTTTGCAAAGATGAAAAGTCAATGTTAGTGTTACAAAACAGAATAAAAAAACTTGAAGAGACATATTCCTGTTCATTTCTAAAACAATTACTTTTAATTTGTGCTTTTTATGTAATTTTCAGATACAGGAATGAATGTGAATATCAGCAGGAGCTTCGAGGGACACTGGAGCAGTTTAACAAGGTAGAGCTTTCTGGAGTGAAAACTAGGTAGTGACAGTTCAGGACTGAGTATATTCAGATAGGAACACCTACTATTTTTACATTTATAAAGCTTGTGTAGCATACCAATGTAAAATCATGTCGAAATGAAGTAAAGCCCAGTAAAACTATACTGCAAGCGTGGCTGTGAAATTTCCACAGTGATAGGTACGTTGTTAGGTGCGAAGCAAAGTATTGTGAATTCTATGGTAAACCTTGGTAAAGCAAAATGAATGCACAGTATACAGTAGGCATTGTGAAAGCATGGTAATATGTACATTTACTAAGCAAATATAAGGGAAATATTTGCAAAATGCAAGTATGTTTATTTTCATAATGTGATATGTAACTTTAAGTAAAGGAAGACATCCTTGTGAATATTTATTAAATAAATGTAGACAATGAGCCACAGGGGTGACCTTTCCATGTTTTCCATTTCCGTTAGTGTGAAACAATGCACACAAACAATCCATCACAGCACCATGGCAGTGTGTGTTACAGTGTCAGCAGCACTGTGCAGTATTTATTTCAAATGCATTGTGTTACTATTGCTGGCAAACTGTGGTCTGCTAATGTTTCCTTCAATGTACGTGCACTTGCATCATAACTGTATCCAAAAGGTATTTTTCAAAACGTTTCTATAAGTGCTACAAATGCAAATTAGTTCACAGAAAACTCTACTTTGGCAGATGATTCCATTGCAATCGTCCCACCTTTTTTATTACAGTTTGGAATTATGCCATTCTAATACTCATACTTTCATCCTATTTATATTCTTACTCATATCAATTACATTAATATCAGACCATTTTTAATCATGTTGTCCTATCCAAAATGCACAGCTTTCTTTATTTGCCTAATGAGGGCAAATAAGACTCAGTCCTACTATTCACATGCAGTGTGGGGTTCCTATAGATGCATTGTGACATCCTCTTATTCACCAAGATAACTCTGCCCTTACCAGATTTATGGTATTGGCTATTGGCAATTAACTAGCCTGACAGCAATCTGGAAACCCACTGGAAGCATATAAAACTAATATATATAATTATTTTTATTGTTATTCTTTTAATTCATGCTAGGAGGCTGATGCTGCTTTGCTAGAGAACCTGGAACTACAGATACAATCTCAGTTTCTGCAGGATGATATAAATGCCACTAAAGAGAGACACAAAAAGGTAGGTCAATAATGATATTACACTGCCTGGGGAATTATAGTTTCAAAAAGAGACACCTTTGAAGCAGAGATAAGAGTAAAATGCAGATGCTCCCATGACCCTCTTCCACAGCACAATGGACCACACTCATGAAGCATTGCCAGTAAATACATTAAAGTCCTTCTGGATTTACTAGCACAGTAATGCTTATTATGAGACCATTTTTTTTCTTTCCAAGGACACATTCTCTTGTGATCTAGGACTGTACATCACATTGCCACCACACAGAATATACTCAGTTCCATGTAATTGATGTGACACTAATTAATACACAAAAACTGCAGAGAAAGTAGGCTTATATAACAAATGCTAAAGTTTTAGCATTTGTAGATAAGCTTGTGTTTATTGTAAGCACAGGAGACGGTGTGGTCCAGTGGTTAAAGAAACGGGCTTGTAACCAGGAGGTCCCCAGTTCAAATCCCACCTCAGCCACTGACTCATTGTGTGACTCTGAGCAAGTCACTTAACCTCCTTGTGCTTCGTCTTTCGGGTGAGACGTAGTTGTAAGTGACTCTGCAGCTGATGCATAGTTCACACACCCTAGTCTCTGTAAGTCGCCTTGGATAAAGGTATCTGCTAAATAAAAGCACAGTATTGGCATAGGAAAGTTCATCCTAATTTAAATATTGATCTAATTAAAGCATCATTGGCAGGTTACAGATAACAAAAAAAAAAAGGTACATTAATTAAAGCACAGAAGTCCCCTAAATTGTAACTAACCATAATTTGGTAATAGTGGAAACAGGTTTACCTCACCTTGCCTGACTCCCTGAACAAGCAAGGTAACCGATAGTGGATATTAGGTTAGGCACTGTAGTTGAAGATTAGTGCTGATTGGTGTCTATGATACTAGCCATAAATGTATTCTGCATTATGCTTCTAACTAACTTCATGAGTTTATTGTTTGCCTTTTCTCCTCACAGAACCTTGCTGAAATTCAAACCTATATCAGCATTCTCCAACACATCATCCAAACTACCCCTCGTATGCCAAATTTAACAGAGGGAATATCTGAGGTAATCATTTTAATCTGGATTTCCAGAATTCATAAAAAATCCATAAAACTTGGTTCCAAAGTTCCACAATACAGTGGAAATACATGATGGAATTCCAAGATAGGCTACTCCAATTCATTCTTTTTGAGGTTAAATATATTAAGCATATTTCAAACTTCAAAAGCTGTGCTTATTCATGATAATTTATTGTTAGGCTTAGATTTAATATAAATTAACCATTGAGTTGTATGAATTTAACATAAATTCCATAAGAAATCAAATGTTAGGTAATGGGTAATTGCACTTATTTTGCTGATCCTTATTATAAAGTGTTAGTGTAATTTTAACCCTGTATTTGTAATTTTAGAGTACTGAATGACTAAATATGCAGTATGTATTAGAATTGGTCAGTGTTGTCATGTGCAGTTCTTTTTTATACCAGGGCCAAGAGAAGCTGCTAGCTGAAAGAAGAGTGCCTTCCCTGCAAAGCCAGCTAGAGGAATACAAGAATGCCCTCTGGCAGTTACAGACCCAGAAGCAGAGGCTGCAAACTGAGGTGGGTCATGGTGACAATGGAGAGGGTGTTTTAAACTGGATTACAGTATTGCCGAAAGCCAGTGGGTTCTTTGAAAGCAATTAAAGCACACACTAGCACAGACAATATAACTTCAAAATGACCTTTGTGACACATTCCGCTTTCCTGCTTTCTTTCCATGGATATTTCTAGAGGATATACCAATATTGTCTGTCAAAGTCTTACTTTGTATTCTTTTGCTCCTTCTCGGTGTGTATGTTATTAGCTATTTCGCTGTTTTTATGTCCAGTAAATACAGCTGAATTGTGGTTTTGGAAATGGTCATCTGAATTCATTTGAAAAGCATATCATTTTGAGATGTCCTGGAAAAACATATGCCACAATTTGAGTTTCGTCTTATTTTGTTCAATATTACAAAAAAAAAAAAAAAAATCTTGATAACCCACAAACATTTAAGTTTTCCAACAAGACAATGAAATTGTGGATTGATATATTTGTTTTCCAGGACACCCCTCAGAAGCAGTACAATAGGTTTTGTTCAAAAAGATGTTCATTTTTTGTAGTGGTGTTTTGAATTTTGGAAGGGGTGTAATGAGGTAAGTATGGTGCCAGTACTATGCCTTTTTGACAATCGTGGCTACAGTGAAGATCAGCTGATGTATTCTAAATGTTTGTGGTGCTAGTTGTTTCATATTTTACTTTTAAAATACATAGGCCAAATACATTTGAATGACTGTTCTTTCTTGTCAGCACATATTGAATTCACAATTTGCTGCTCTAATTAATTTCACATCCAAGATACATTGATTTGGCTACATTCTAAAATACCCTCTATATGTGGAACTATCAAATCTGTATGTATTTTCTTTCTATACTTGAGTGGCCTCTAGTGGTACAGAATTGGATACCTTTTGTAGTTTTCAAATCAATTTCTCAGTATTAGCTGCAGTGCATTGTGCTTAACTATGGCATTTTCAGTTAGATTACTTCTGACAGCGAATACTTTATTTCCAAACTGAGCTAGAAAGCCTAATTTTAAAATATAAATATGAAAGGACATGAATGTACACTGGTATTGACTAAAATGGTATTTATTAATTTAACAGTTTCAAAGTTCTTAGGTATGTAGCAACCATGATCCCAATTAACCTATCAGTTTCTCAGTATTTGGCAATCCACCATTATCCATGATAAAGTTGATACAACACTATGTAAAATTGAAATGTACATAATGGACTACCAACCCGCACTGACTGTAAAATTTGGATACTTTTGAGTATAAATAATAGCCACAATATAGTTTAGGGATCCATTAATAGCAATCGCTTATACTGTAGCAATGCAGTGTTAAAGTAACATAAAGATTTATATAAAAATAAAAAAAAGACTATACCACAACATGAAGGCTTTTAATGGTGGTGTAATAAACTACTTTCCTGTATTTATAAATGTTTGTTAAACATGTGATATGTTTTGAACATCATTAGAATGGACCAATATATGTTTATTTTACAAAAACATGATTATTGGCTTGAATAGGACTATTTGAGCAACATGTGGATAGTGTAGGTTTGAGTTTATAGTTTGTAAACATCCCAAACCCCCCCTCCCCCTTCCCAGACTTCAGTGTTGGAACAGGCCATCAAGAATACGCAGGAGAGTTACGATGATGAGATTCAATTGTACAACGAGCAGATTGAAGCTCTCCGCAAAGACATAGAAGAGACTGAGAGGACCTTGGAAAAGTACACAGGCGAATGCCGGCATCTGGCCATGTACCGAACATCTTTAGAAAATGAACTTGACAGATACAAGAGAATCATTGAGAACGAAGATAACAGGTAAAAACTCTTTGTATTTATTATTGTCACAAGCACTGCTGCACTGTGCTCAGGCAATACACTCTGATTCACCTGCTACTAAATATTCACCAACTGCAGAACCGCTCCATTAAAACTTGACCATTCCGTTAAAAAACATAATTACCTACAGACATTTTCATTAATTGTGAATGTAAAAGGACATTTAAAAAAAAGAAAATGTGAGCGAAGAAACTCTGAGGAAAGTCATGATTTGCAGAAATAATGTCTTACTTTAAGTACCGGTTGAGCCTCCCAGAAATGTGGTAGCCTTATGGTACAGTCCTGAGGGAATGCTTCCAAAACTAGAGGGCCCTTGTCCCACCTCTAATAAGTGGAATGAATTATGGCAGGGGTTTTAAAATGTAGCCCTTCTGTCTAGAGATACTATATTTTTTAAAACCTTTATTTTACTAGGTAAGCACATTGAGATTTAAATTCCTTTTACAAGTGCAACCTAGCCAAGAAAGGCAGCAGCAACACAATAAAACATGGTACAAAAACAGATACAAAAATAATATACTTAAGACAAAAACAAATCATATTAATACAGTAAACAATCAGTGAAACAGTCAACAATCAAATAGTAACAGACAGTAACAAGTCTACTCAACTACTTAAAACATGCACAACTCTCAAGTAGATAATCGTGCAGCTTGCTCTTAAATTGTACTAAAGTTATTCGGGACTGCAACTTAAGTTTAGATTGTAAATCATTCCAAGACCAATGAGCAAAATAGGCAAATTATCTTTTAGCAGCCTCTGTTCACTTTAGGAACCGTAAAATTAAAAACAAATGTATGCAATCTTAGACTGTAGTTACAAAAAGCGACTATAAAGTATTCATTTATATATGGAGGTAATTTACAAAGAATAGCCTTATATAACAGAATATACCAGTGCTTCAACCTTCGCAAAGCCAAGGAGGTCCAGCCAACCAAACTGTATAACACACAATGATGAGTATTGTACCTTGAATTCGTAATATTTCTCAAGGCTGCATGATATATAGGATCCAGTTTGCTAATGTTAAGGGCAATGCAAACCTATAGACTGTGTCCCCATAATCAATTTGTGGTAAGAATATACAAGAAATTAGCCTTTTTTTGTAACTACAGAAAAACAAGATCACAGTCTATAAAAGAAGCCTATCATGAATTTCAATTTTTTTGCAAGATTATCAATATGGACCTTAAAATCGAGATTACTATCCAACCAGATACCCAGATACGTATAGTTATCAACTATCTCAATAACTTTATTATCTAAAGTAACTTTATTATCAAAATGATTGATTGCCAAGGAAGGGGAGGGATTACATGAGTATAAAATAGTATCATCTGTATAAAGATGGTACTTACAGTGTTTAATGTTATCACCAATGTTATTACTATATAGGATAAACAATAACTATAAGAATAGATCCTTGAGGAACACCCTTATTTAACAAAACAGGATCTGACATCAGATTTGCATGTTTGACAATCTGTGATCTATTAGTAAGATAGTTTTGAAACCATCCAACTGCTTGCAATCCCATATCAGCACTCAATAATCTTTTATTGAGTAATGCATGATGAACCATATCAAAGGCCTTGGAAAGATCAATAAACAGAGATAAACATGTTGATTTTTTATCTAGTCGTTTTGATATCATCTATAACTTTCAATGCTACAGTCACAGTACTATGACCTGACCTAAAACCAGACTGCATGTTGTTTAAAATGTTGTTAGCATCCAAGTAACATTTCAGTTGATTACTGACCATAGATTCCCAAATGTTTGCCCAAACTGACAAATTGGAAATGTACTGTAGTTGTCACGTCAGATGGATTTCCAGCTTTTAAGAGAGGAGTAACATAGGCCATATATAATACTGTTAAAAAAAATCAATTCAAGATCATTATTTTCTTTTACTTTCATATTTATTTGTGCATTCCTGCGTACCCCCTATGATCCTTAGAAGTACCCCCAGGGGTACGTGTACCCCCAGTTGAAAACCCCTGGATTATGGGATTAGTCAACACAGGCTGGGGAAATCATAAAATAGAAACAGGAACGCAAACTACACATTTTATACAGATCTATGTATCATTATTAAAATGAACCCATGGTATGAAGCACAGGGCAGTGAGGGCATGTCCCTTTTATAAATCTTTCAATGTTTAGCAATAAATGCACTAAAAAAGTAGTGAAAAAGTACATGAAAATAATTGACAACAGTGAAGGCCTTCTTAAAACTGTTCCAATGCTTTTGATTTTTGTCTCTCTCTCTCTCTCTCGCTTTAGGTTGAATTCAGCAATAATTGGGACTCCTACAACCTTGTTTACAACCAATTACCGATACAGCCACACCCCCTCAATCATGACAAGAGGGAAAGGTAAGAAGCGCAGAGCCTGGTCACACGATTATGTATTTACCATTTGTCTTGGTTGAAAAGTGTGGGTTGGGAACACCATTTTAACAAACAGGAATATGCAGCAAGAGGTGTGCGGCATTCTCTACTTGATTTGCAGCCCACACCAAGCCACACTTTGAAAGCAATTGGTCACTGCAAACCATAAGAGCATATTATAGCTGAACAATAGCCTGTTACTCACACAGTGTTTCATATATGTTGCTTGATAGACTGCAAAGGGCCCTATTCTAAAGGATTTAACTCACAAGTTAAATGTTGTTGGAAATAAATACCTTATTATGTATTTTACATATTCATACTTACGTGTATTTATAACATAATTAAGATATGTCTTCTTACTCTGTTTAGTTCATATTAAATTCAAGTTAATGATACTGTACATTTAACACTTATTCTTGATGTTAACCTTGTTCATGGTAACTGTGACTTCTTTCTAGGTTTGTGGTTCTGTAGGAGTAAATGGGGAATCATGAATTCATGTTTACTTCATAAGCATTCCATCATGATTTCTGTGTAGTCACTAAATAATTATCTTGCTATTAATATAACTTAAAATAAAGCAATATAAACTTCTTTACTATAAGATAAATGTCTTTTTTTTTCTTAAGATATCACCCAGGCTGTCCAAGATATCACAAGTGCTAAACCCAGGCAGAAAAGCCTTGCCAAAAAGGTCCTGAAAAAAAAGGAAATCACCACAAAAGATGTGACAGACAACAGCGCTGAAGAGAAAACTGGAGATCCAAGAGAAGAGGGAGAAGAAAATGTGGACGATGAAGAGGTTAGAAAAGAAGAACATGGGATGCTGTATCAGGACGTTGAACCAGAAGATGTGCCAGATGGAGCTCAGATCAGCAAAGCTTTTGATTCATTGTGTAACATCGTGAGGGAGAGAATGAGAAGATACAAGAAGCCAGAGCCCATTGCAGACTTCTACACTAAGGGGCGTTACGTGCTTGTGACAGGCGAAGCGAGCTACGTAGACCCATTCTTCTGTTCATTGAGTCCTTCCAGTGGTCAGATCATTGTTAAGATCCAGAATGATCTGATGCCTCCAGATGATCTTTATAAGGCTGGTGACAATGGAAAACCCACTCCCCCCTTACCAGTGCCACCGAAAAATGGAAAAGGCGATGAAAAGGAGGATGACGAGGGCAAAGGAAGGGATGGAAATAGTGGAATACATAATACAGGAGGCAATGGAGATCACCCAACGCCAACAAGCTTTGAAGACCCAGGACCAGGACCTTGCCCAGGACCAAGCGTACCACCTAGGCATCCACCCAGACCGCGCAGCAGGAATGGGAAAGACAACAACCATGATGATAAGAACCGGAGCGGCATGCCTCCTTTGCCCACAACGCCCCCACCAAGAACCTACCCACCAGCTGATTCTATGAGCTACGAAAAAGTGGAGGTGGTTGAATCTGTGGAAAAGCTTTCAGAGGATGATCAAATTCAGGCCTATGAGGAGACCGCAATGATTGTGGAGACCATGATTGAGAAGACGACCAAGAAGAAACATGGAGACAAAAGCTCCTAATTTGCCAGTCGTTCTTTGTGAGATAGTGGTTGTAACTTTTAGGTGCTGTTGTGCTTCACATTTAAGAAATTTGACCTTTACTGTCTGATAAACCTGGGGAAAGAAGATGCAGTGTGTAATGCTACGGAGCACAGAGAATGTTATACAGTATTGAACCCAGAGTTTTGAATTGCCACATACAGTATACATAATCAGCTATCAGTTTGCAAAATTGGGTTACAGTGATTATCCTGTACACAGTTTTGCTGTGTATTAAAGCGATTTAATAAAATCACATTTGATTCATTAAAATATACTTTCAGTTCTCCTGTGTATGTAGTGCTGTACTCAAAAAAACATATCTGGGCTGTCATGCCTAAATATTATGGAAAATGTGTCTTTTTTTACTTTTTACTTTACTTTTTTAATCAAACTGCATTCAATTTTTCAAAACAGACTTTTAAAAACTCACAGGCTAAATCTTTGTAAATGTGGCCATAAACGTACTGTAAAAAAAACAAACAAACAAAAAAAGGTCCCCTCATTTACACCACAGTGCTTCAGTGCATTTGCCTATACCAGACACAAGGTGGCAGAATTATACCGCATTTACTCATTGTAGAAATGTGTGCAAAAATACATTTTAATCACAATAAACACCCATTGCATTCAAATGAGAAATTATGTACCTATCAAGAAGATTGTACTGTAAAGTGCTGTAAAGATCATTTATTATAATTATATTAATATCTGAAATTAGTAATATTCTAAAGATAAACATTTATTATTGCTAAAAGTGTAATTTTCAAAATGATTTCAGTATTTGTCAGAAAGTTTTGTCAATTCTGTCTTATAAACTGGTATGAATTCAGATCAATGCAATCAATGCATAAAAACAGTTTGCCAAAAGAGGATTAAAATGGTTTCAAATTCACTAAATTATTATGCAGGAATAAAACAATTTATTGATGATATAGATGAAGCTTTGTCTTACTAAAGAAGACTACAGTAACAAAAAAAGATATATTTCATTCTTTTAGGATTTCAAGGTTTGGTACTAGTGCTAATATATATCACATGGAATTTTTAAACATTTAACGGCACCTTAACAAGATTTAAGTAAAACTACAGTACACTCAAACCAAAAGCATCACTTGGTATCAGACTCCACTGGGCTTGCACAATAAATTGTAACACAGTTATGTACTTCACAGGGTCTTAACAGTGCCTTGTACTGATGTAGGCCTAGATTCAAACAGAATTGTACCACTGCTATTGCCACTGCTGTGGCCACATTGATGCTATCGTTTTAATTTAGTGCAGCCTTTGAAATAAAACATGTGCTGTAACTGGAATGCTGAACTAAGGTTTTTTTTTGAGGAAAATCAAACCTATTTACTCCAAAATGTATTCAGCACAATTGTTTTCTCAAAAGGAAAACAAAATCCAAGTAAAATTCCAAAATGAATAATAAACTATTTAAGATTACTTTCAAGCCCCTGAATGAAAAGTTTATTTCTGATTTGGTCATTGTATTAGGTGTGTTACTCCTTTTCTTAAAAAAAAAAAAAAGACTAATGATGATTTGGAGTAAACAGCTTTGAGAAGCTGACATATTTATTTTTCTAAAACGGAGCAAATATCAGGAGCTGTGAAATCTACATTGAAATGTGAAATGGCTGGGCTGTTCTATTAATAACAAAGTCAGTGATTCATATTCTCTCTCTGTCTGTCTCTCTCTCTCTGTCTCTCTCTCTCTCTCTCTGTCTCTCTCTCTAAACAATCTAAAACAATATAAACCATATTTATCACAAAAATATAATGGGAAAAAAATGTCACTGCTTTGTTTGCAAGATATTAACCTTTAAGTAGTATGTCACAAAATCATGTACATAAACTGTACATACAAGTAGTAGGTTTAGGGCAGGGGACCGAAAACAAAATATAGTAACAGCATATACTAAAGTGTAAAAAAACCCCAAAAAACTAACTTACAAATTGTGATTATCTGACCACAAGAAACATTAATTGTATTCGTGCTAATAAACACAGAAAGGAGGGTAGAAACTGGACTAAAGGCGTATGGAGTTTATGAAAGAGAAGACCGACATGCAGATGACAGGAGGGCTAGTTCTTGCTCAGCAAACTCTTCAGGCTTCGTTCCACAGCCTCGTCCAGTTCTTCCTCTAGCTCCTCCTTTTTGGACATGGCCAGTTTGGACTGGTAATCTCTCACTATTTGGTCTATGTAAGGGGCACTTTGTGTTCCATGGAGCATCAGAGTCCATTCCTTCAGCATCCCTTTCTGCAGTGCATTCCCCTCAAAGCCAATCTCCAGGACCCAGGTCCCCCTGGGGTCTTCTCCCCAAGTGTGCGTTGTCATAAAAGGCCATTTGTCAAAGCCAACCTTGGAGTCGTCATCTCGAGGGCGGCGACTCAGCAGAATGGATTTTGTGCCCATGGGAGAGGTCATGTTTATGTTCAGATCTCCTCTTCTGGTGGAGTTGACAGTGATCACTGCCTGGACGTGCTCCAAGTATCGGACAAAGTTGTCCTTCCCTTCACACGTATCCATCGTAATTGTCAAAATCAGCTTGCCTTTTGATGGTATTTTGCTGTAACAGTAAAATTAAGATACTTAGTTAACAAGAATTTGTAACCATATCAATACTATCACAAGTCCCTTCGGTTTTCATTAACTGCACCATATATTTTTTTCAAGTGGGTTAAGCTTGTCAGTGTCAAATTTCCCCATTGGCTCAAGTAAGTGTACAGTGACGTTTTCATGTTAGCTATATTTGACATGTTTCATATATTTCAAATATAGGTTCACCATGAATCTATATTTAAAACATACCAATACATGCACCCACCATACATAGGTTATACAAGCTAATAAAGTAGATGGAGGCTCTTATTAGCTCTTATTAGCTCATATTGAGTAAGGGAGGAAAGTTTGTGTAAAACTGAGACTTTGAATCAGAGACTTAAAATAGGCAATGAAGTTCACAACAATCAAGAGAGGAGGACTGTACAAATATTACATTTGTTTTTTTAAACAGCTAGCAAATCACCATGAGATATATACCGTATACAATATATATTTTAAAGTATCCATATTATCTAAAATTCTCCAGGTTTTTACAATGCCAACATTACAGATTCAGCAGCTTTGCTACTGTTCAGGATACATTAAGAATAATACCAAGCAAAGATGAACAGTGTTCATAAAGATAGGCTTGCTTAAACATCTTAAGAATGTCTATATTTTTCTCAGTACTAGCTTGCAGTCTAGACTTTAAGGTTACTTCTTAGAAGAGACCCTTGAAGTTAATAGGAATCTGAGTGACAGTGCACTGATCTAAGGGTGGAAAAACACTCTGTACCTGACAGGGGATGTTGCTAATGAATTACCATATGTGGGGATAGCCTAATAAATTAAACATTAAAGCATGCCAAGTAATTACAAGCTTTTACTGTTGGCCGTAAACTGCTAGAAATACAAATGCATAGTAAATGGGGGTTATGAATGTCGTGTCCATGAGACTTGAGGGGGAACGGCACTGGCTGCTGTCAGATACAGTCCTAACCGGAACACCACCCTGTGATTAAGTTTGGGGTCTTTCTGGGCCAGAGCATGCAAACTGTGTAAAGCTGCATAGTGGTTTTGTAATGTGGTCTCCACTAGAGGCCAGGCTGTCTATCATTTCACCAAAGGTGAAAGACATGAGTGGCTGGTAAGCCCTATGTGCCACATATCCTAATTTAATAAAATGTTCCTCAAATGTGATTTTTTTTTGTTTGTTTAAACAAATGTCTTCTTAACATTTGGTAACTGTAAATCCTTGTCCAAAAAGAATTGACACGTTTTAAAAGCACTGCAAACGTGCTTTTAAAAATAGAAATGACAGGTGTATTTGTACTTCAGGATCATTAGTATTGCAGATCTATAAAATGCATAGTTATTTTATCCTGGTTCTCTTGAAATGTAATATACCACATATATAAACAGCTGCGTTCCAGTTCCCCTGAGCTAGCTGAACTGTCTGCTTTTGGCTGGTGTCACCTGCAGCAGCAGGGTATGGTAAGAACTTCTCCAGTATAAACCATGGGTGTGTTGTTGAATAAACAATAAAACCCTTTCGCAGTGGAGTTGTATTTGCGGGAACAGAAAACATCAATACAATCACTACCAGTTTGACTACGTTATTCATGTTTTTGACATGTTTTGTTGGTTTATATTTTTTACTGACAAGTAGACACAACATGCATAATTAAAACCTGCAGTTTTAACATTTTTGTAAAATACCTGTAGTACTGCAACAGTAAATGCAAAAATGAAATACCACTTCGATAGTAATTGCTTTGCACATTTTTATAACCAATGCTTTTACTGCAGAAGATGAGTCTCTCCGATATCCGGAAAACAAAAGAATACCAAACAGCACGAAAACTTGTCCAGATGAGATATAATTGCTCATAATGATAAACATAAATTAATGTCCAACAATATGAAGGTTAAATTATGATACTATCTCTTTAAACGTTTTGCATAACTGAGCACAAATACTGAACAGACATTTTGCTTTTTAAATTTATATACACGATATGTTTCATATAAGGAATGGTGTATAAGAATCAACAGGATATTTTTTTTTAATACCAAAGCCTCTTTTTTGAAACCTACTAACTTAACCTTAGCACACCCTCATTATGGTTTGATTTACTGTCAATGTATTTGTGCAACAAAGATGAGAATTACAACGGGCAACGTTAGACCTTGGGCAATCAGCAGTCTTAATTAACAGGGACAGGGAAGCAATGCTTTATGGAGCACAGAATAATAATATAGATCAACAGTGATGACATTTAGTAGCCCTTGTATCATTTTAATCAGCAATCAAACAAATGAGAAATGTTCGTAGATTGCAAAAAACAACTTGTACAGAAGGATTGAAGCAATATCAACACAGCATGATATAATCAACTGTGTGTGTGTGTACGAATATTTTATACAAAAGTATGCATTTTAAAAAGCATACAGGTTTTTAAAATGCATAGTTTTGTTCAAAATAATCATACACAATACACAGTTGATTATATAACAGGCTTGTCGACATACACTTTTTGCATTTGATAATGCTATATACTGTATACCACTTTTGACAGAATCTGATTTTTTAAAATTTTTTAAATAATATTCCTTAGTTGTTGCTGCTGCAGCTATTGATAAATACATCGACATTATATCAACAGTTTTTCAACTGCATTATTATCATACTCAGGGTAAAATACATATTGTGGAAATTCAGGTGTTCTTCAGTTACTCCTCACTGTACAAATTACAAGACTGAGCACCTTTTCACGTACATCCTTTAGAGATCCAAAAGATATGTCTCGTACAGTATAATATGGTCTTCAGTTTCTCTCTACCTAGGTACAGTATCTACTCTCTGCCTTGACTGAGTAAAAGAGAAGCTTAACAATAGATACACTGGCAATAACACAATCGCTCTAGGGAAGCTGTTTATAAAGCATAATTGTAATTGTACAGTCTAAAAGTACTTTTCATTGCCACCGTGTCCGTAAATATCTTCTTTTCCTTTACCATTTTCTCTTAAGAATAGGCTGTTACGGTTGTTATTGCAAGCTGCCAGGATTTTTTAGCTTTCATAGTTTCAGTTCACCTGTAATATGGCAAGGATTTCTGATTTTAAGTTTTAACAGATAAACACAGATACACCATATACTACTTATTTGTGGTTCATGATGCAGTTTACTATATTTTCTTGCAAAAGAGGTACAGCACACACTGTGCTGTTATGTGATAAGTGCAGTACCTGGTCACGCTTTATTTTAAGGGCCATTTTTTTGTTTATTAAATGTTAACAAACAGCTAATAAACATGTTAATGTACATTATTTATTTTCTGTTAACTGTTAGTAAATAATAAATAGGCCAGCTAAAACTGCAAACACCAGAGCCCTATGGATGATCAATCAAACACCAGAGCCCTATGGATGATCAATAACCAGTCGATCATATGCTTGAAATCGGTTCAAATTGTTACTGTAGTAATTGTGGTAATACAAGTTTTTATTAACCCTGACCCTAACCCTAACCATAAGCTAAAAATTAATAATGTTTGTTAACAGTTAATAAACAAAAAAACGGCCCTTAAAATAAAGTGTGACCCAGTACCTTATAAAAAAGGGTTTTTGGTCAATGCCAAAAGAGTTTCACTTTTTGGATGAATTAAAAAAATAAACACAATTTATTAATAAGTTCTTATCAGATGTGTTGACTCAGCATCATGTTAGAAAAAAGAAAAAAAAGTCTTCAGTGATTTTTCTATATTCAATTATCAATTAAGTTGTATTTTAAAACAGGCAGAGGCAGAGCGGATTGCACACAAACATGTTTCACTCCAAAAATACCATAATCAGTGTGTACAGTAATTAAACACAAAAACGAATGACTGACATGCATATTTTACAAAAAAAGAATTACAGACACCGGATAAACAACACGCAGGCCCTATTTTGAGGCAAGTTCAAAGTTTAACCCATTAACCAATTTGAGAGTTTTAAAAGGAATAGATTCTTTATGTGCTCCAAAGTCAACTAAACTTCTGCCTAGTTTATAACATGCTGTTTATATAAAATAATCAGACTCCTTGTTTTCTTTTTCCCCTCCATACCTGTACCAACACATACTGTGAATTACTGTAATTCATAATTACTAACCTCTTATTTCAAAACTCATAATCAGTTGTAATTATCCAAAACATAAGATATCCTAAGTATGGGGCCTAAAAGTAATTGGATGCAAAGTAATAAGGAAAAAAAACTCTTGTCATGGTAGTTCTCTTGACCCAAGGCCACCGTGAGCCTATTTGATTAATATGAAGCTCAACAGGTAATGCCCTGGATGGCTCTAACCGTGGGCATCTCAAGAAACAAGCTACACTAAGCCTGCCTTAGCGACCACCTTTGAAGAGAGACCACCTGTCAGGAGAGACTGCTTGCAGAGGCCACGGGACGTTTTTCCTCTATAATTTATCTGTGAAGAGCGACCACCTGTCATCTGCGACCAGCGACCATCCATAAAAAAAAACCTGTAGGAGAAACCAATCTCTGCTTATCAGTCTGTGATTCTTTGAAGTTTCCAGCTAAAGATTACAGTATCTGCATTACTACGGCTTTACACAGATGTGAACTTGAACAAACCGGAACTTAAACAACTTGAAGTGGAAAGAAATATGTGAAGCACCGCACGGGGGGAGGGGGCTTAGATCGGCCAGGGTGTCCTTGGCTTGCTGCGCACCAGCGACCCCTGTAGTCTCGCCAGGTGCCTGCGGGCTTGCCTGCAAGCTGCCCAGAGCTGCGCTGTCCTCCAATGCTGTAGCTCTGAGGTGGCTGCATGGTGGGTCTGCAGTGTGAAAAGAAGCGGACGGCTGATGGCATATGCTTCGGAGGACACCGTGAGTTCGTCTTCACCACTTCCGAGTCAGCGTGGGGGTGGTAGCGGTGAGCTGAGCCTAAAAAATAATTGGCTATTCCAAATTGGGAGAAATAATGATAAAAACAATTGCCGACTACTAAATAAAAAGAAAATTAAATAAAAAAATCTTGGGAGCCTTTGGCTTCGGCCCTCATTAACCAAGTTAAACTTTTATACAGCAATGTTTTTAGTGTTTTAAAAAGTAACAGTGGGCTAAGCCGTCCTTTTCCAGTGTGCAGGGGCATCAGACAAGGTTGCTCCTTGTCAGGCATGTTGTACTCCCTGTCCATCAAGCCTCTGCTGTGTCTGCTGAGGAGCAGGCTGTCGGGCTGGACAGTGCCCTGCTCCGTCCATCCTGTAGCAGTGAAAGTGTCCACCTATGCTGACGATGTGAATGTGATTATCCGTAGTAACCAGGATGTCCAGGTATTACAAGAGCCTTGAGACATTCCAGGGGGCATCGTCAGCCAAGATCAACTGGGCCAAGTGTGACACCTTCCTGTCAGGCAGTTGACAAGAGAGCGGCCCTCTTGTTTTTCCCCAGGTGCTCTGCATTTATCTGGGAACTTAAATGGAGCAAAACTGGGACTGCCTTGTAGACAAGTTGAGAGGGCTGCTTCAGAGCTGGCGGGGGCTGCTGTCTCATCTGTCCTACAGAGAGAAGGTACTGGTAATTAACAACCTGGCTGCTTCCATGCTATGGCACAGATTCATGTGCCTGGACCCTCCCCAGGGGGGTAGGGTCCAGCAGGGTAGCAGCATTCAGAATGATGGCGGTGCACAGGCTCCTGTACACTGGAGAGGAAGCTGGCCTGCTTTTTCCTCAACAATGTGGGGGGGCTGGGTTCAGGGAAACATGTTTTTTTAACGCAACCACAGCATTCTGAACAGTTCCAACCCGATTCTTTTTTATGCAAATGTTTAAAATGTGGAAGAATATTAAAGTAGATAGACAAGACGAGGCTTTGACCGGCCAGTGTCTATAGGTGGAGCCTCTCTTTTTTAACTCACTTATCCCAGCACCTCGCCACCATTCAGAGGCACTGTGGACCAGGTTTATGAAGGCAGGAGTGGTCAGACTGACCCACCTAATGTCTCCTGGGCTTTCTCACTGGCTCAGTGCTGCTGAACTGGCTGGCAGGCTGGGCTGGCGCTGCAAGAGACACGTTGACAGGGTGCTGTCTGAGATCAGAGGCTCTCTCCCCTGGGCTCAGAGAGGTCCTATGGGAGGAAATGGACTGAGGCAGAGTGAAGACACTAGTTTTCCAGCGCTGCTGTTGTCTCCTGGTGAGGAGGAGGAAGGGGAGAGTGGAAAACTAATGTGATTGAAAAATGTTAGATATATGGTTTTCCATATGACAGATAGCAATGTTTCTGCATTCGGGCTCTCTGTCCTGGGTTAGCAACAGGAGTACACTGCACTGTTGTATGTGTGTTGCTACTTTCCTCTGCTCCCGTTCCAGACCCCTGAACAGGCGGCTGCCTGCATCCCGACTCCTACTTTCTCCTTCTCTTCCCGAGTGTGTGCTTCGGAAGTACCCGGAAGTCTCGTATCCACCCAGGGCAGTGAGTGCTGCAGTATGCCGCAGCTAGAGTTGGAAGGAGCCAACTGCAGACACAGCGCCACCACCACTAATGTGGCCAGTTAAAGAACGGCAGCTACTATTTTTTTGTGTTATTATTTATTTCTTAGCAGACGCCCTTATCCAGGGCGACTTACAATCGCAAGCAAATACATTTCTATATTATTGTGTGGGACTTGTTTATTATTTTTATTTTTAACCCGGTTCTACCATAGTTGGTACTTCTGGGGGTTTTGTGTTTATTTTTGTAATACCTGCTACCCTGCCTGGGTGCTGACTGTGGCTTTGGCCCTGTTGGTTTTTTTGTTTATTTTTAATTAATAAACCACTACTCAGTCGCCAGGTAGCACTGAGGTTTGCCCACAAGCTTCCTGTTTGCCCACGTCCTCCCAAAGACTACACCTACTACCCTCTAACACACACACAGTTGTAGTCAAAAGTTTACATACCCCAATGGAAATTTATAATTTCTAGAAATTTCTCAAATAAAGAATTATAGAATACATTATTATTATTATTTACCATATTTGTAGTTTTGTTGAAAGTAATCAGAAATGAAAAAGGCAAAGCATGTTGTGAATCTTATTTGAGCAAAAAACGTTTTACTCCAACAACTTGCACTATCAAATGGGATAATAATTGTGTAATTATTATGTTTCAAGAGAAAAGACCCTTTAAAATAGTGAAGTGTAGCCCTTCTCAAGCAAAAGCAGTATCTTTGATACTGAAGCGTTTTGGTGGGCGCAGGTGTTCCTAATATAGACGTGGGGATAACCCAGTTTGCAGGCAGACACACTTGCCTGTCCAGATCTTAACCACTTGTACGAAACAGCCAGGCTTATACAGACCCAAATCGTTTGTTTAACTTGTACTGATTCTGATTGCATCTCCTTCTCTGGATACCACCATTACCGTTTACTACAGTATGCATGTTCTTTGGCGAAACACTGCTGCTTAATGTTGCAAAGCAATCTGGACAATGTAAGAACTACAAGTTGAGATACAGCAGGAAAGTGTCATGGACTAAACACTTACTGTGTTTCTTGTATTGAACCTCCCACACAATGAAATCTTTCAGGAACTGTCTTCCAGTCCTTTGACATTTTGACCATGCCACCTGCATCAAGAACTCCATATCCGAAGAGGTGGTTGAATTCCAAACCCACGCCATTTCTACGCCATTGGTGAACCTCATCGTGCAGCTGATTCCTTTTGGATGTTAACACTGCCAAGTGCTGCATATCACGCCAGGTTAGATTTGGACTGTAAATGTGAGTAAAGAAAAAGAAAATCATAAGTTTAAAAAAATAACATTAATACAAACATGCAGGAAACATACAGCCTAGCTACTTTATTAGGACATATCTACCCGATCGAATTTGCCATCACCCTGGCATGTTTTCCTAGTATACCTTGGATCCCTTGATTACTCTGGAAGGCTGAACGCATTCCGTAGTTGACTGAAGTATCATTGCGGATCAAGTACACCCAACAGTGCTGCATTTATACCCTAATGGAGAAGCTACCGGCACCAATCCACCATGTCAGAATGGTTTGAAGAACATGACCACCACAATCTCCAGATCTCAATCCAATTAGGCAAGTTTAAAATTAACTTGAATGACACATTCATCATGACAATTCACCCTATATCTCACTGCACCCATTCTTGAAATATTAATAACTGGATAAATTAACATCCCTTGAGAAAACTTCCAGCACCTTGTACAACATTGTGTTAAAGCTTTGATTAGGGCAAACGGTGGGCAACCCTGATGTTATACATAATTTCCACTTGTAATTTTAATTTCTTAACAGTAACAATACGCCATAGTATTGATAAATGAAAAGTTAACCCGTAGTAGTTCTGCTTAATATATGATTGTCTTCTCTTCATGCGTTATGGCGTCACAGCACAGTCTGTATGCCGTCTACAAGGAATCCAAATACTGGAAAAATAAACATCAGTGCTGATGGGCATTAAATGAAGTCTTATCTGACAGCTCCACAATCACAAAGCCTTCACCAAGATTGACATTGCCTAGCACTGCACTCTACTGGTTAGGCTCTGACACTTTAACACAATGATAATATGTGTTCAAAGCTACAGCGTGGTGCTATGGAGAGAAAGCTTTACAAAGGCTGTAGTGTGATGGACAATGAAAGTCTTACAGTCAGAAAGGTCAACATTACATATACCTTTGTGTGAATCTATTTTCTGGCTTTCATGTATGCAGTTGCAATGGCACCTTGCAACAAGTTACAGATTCAGTTTTGGATTCAGTAGTCTCTAACCTGCAACTGCACTGAAAATCACTGTCACATTATGACATTAAGCGCCACACAAACACATGATGTACTTGCACCTCAGATTGCAAAACATGGTTTGGAAACTCTCTAATGCTGCTGATTTCTTCAATCCAGCACTGAGTCATGTTATCACTCCAGGTTAAACTACAGGGTGTGGAATTGACAGGAATAATTAAACTTCTCTGTGATTGTCTCTGTGGAGTCCTGAGGCATGCAATCATTTACAATAATGAATACCCTGTAGTGGCTAAATTATTGCTTAAATAGAAAAATCCTAACAACGCCCACAATGATATTAACAGCAGTAAATATAAATACTGTCATCCATTAACTCTTTTTTTTATTTTACATTGGATGCTCTACATCTGAAGCTAAACTAATTCTGTGACTCATTTATAAGTTATATGAGTCATTAATAAAATATGTATACCTGCCACCCACGGCTGGTGGCATATTATAACTTTCCTTTTTACTGATGTATATAGGACATGAACACATACCTGAAGCAGCTAAAGAACCAGGACTTTCCTACATACAACAAATAATTTGGAGCAGATACACTGCTACATGTTAATTAATATGGGAAAGTATCATTTCACTGACATCAGACATAGCTGTATACCATCATGGACTGGAAGTGGGGTTGCCACCTGGACGGATTTTGTACTGCCTTGCCGGTTGCCGGTGAAAAGATTTAATGTGTTTTTTGTTTTTTTTTACTTGGGACAGTGCAGTCACACTGAAAGTGGTATGCTGTGAGATTTTACAGATGCAATGTTCATACCGGGATGCATATAGTTATGTAGTTTTTTTTTGTCCCTCTAAAGCTTACATCAGTATACCTGACCATTTTAACCAATATGCAACAGCATCAATCTATCAATCAACCTGCTGCTTCACTGCATCACTACCTTGTGTCCTACACACATAAGGTAAGAAAAATAATAACATTAAAATAGAAATACACATGGGGTGGCCAGTGCATCTCGGAGGTGGCAACCTCAATTGAAAAGCTTTTTTTTGTTTACTTTCAAGTGAATCAAAACCAAATCTCAGAGCACATTTGAGGGAACAAAAAATTAGGAACACTTACAACATTTATTAAACATATTTGTGTACCTCACAAGACTGTTTTGATTTACAAATGTAATCCATGTCACGCATTCTGTGATATATAGAAGCTGTATGTTGCAATACAAATGGCAGATGCTTGTTTCGCAAGACTTTGCAGCAGATTTCCATTTCCCAAAAATCCCTCAAGGAATTACAGCTGGAAATCTTTGAGGATTGGTCACCTATCATCCAGAACAACTGAGAGACCAATCCCTCGTTGTCACAAGGGTGGCTGCACTGGTGAAGACAGACCCGGAAGAACACACAGTGCTGAGGGTGAAATGTGAATGAAATGAGCTGGTGCACCAGTTTTTTCCAAAATAAAAGTTTTTAACAAAACAACTAGACAAACACTTAACAAACAAAACAAAACGAACACTCAACCAAACAAGTATCATGCTGGTGTATCCAACACGAATAGCAATTGTTATTTTTGTCTTTAAAGCTTACTCCCAACTTTCTCTCCTGTTCTCTCCACAAAGAACACCCAACCTCGAGGGAGTGATTCATGCATCTATATATACAATTGTGCCGGGATTCAATTGCTAATAAATTATTCACTTGAATCCCAGCACGTGAACTCATCTGTGCACTTCCCGTGCTCACATATTAATACACATTTTATCTGCATGTGAAATGATTGTGCAGCCCTCGTGCCTAAATACAACTATATCATTTAAATCACTTGTGCTACATAGCCCCATTATATCCCGTGCACAAATACATATACACCAACATTAACACACCACACACAACATAACACACAAAATACGCACAGGGGTGGGGCACCCCACCACACTCCTGCAACACTCTGCCTTTAGTGGAAGTAAGAAATGCACCAGTAAGCATACCAAATCTGCTATTTTTTACATGCACTTGGGGTACCAAATGTACTAGAGGTAAGACATGATTCTGAGAACTCTATTGGAGCCACTCAGGTTCTTTAAACTTTGAAGTTTTAAGAAGTCACCAGGATGTGAGGACTGAAACAGAAAATGATACAAAGTGAATTTAAACAATAGGTAGACTACAGTAGTTAAGATAATTCAGGTATTTCACATCCATACCAAGCTGCTTCTTAAGATGGAAAGGGAAAACCAAAAGCTAAGAAATACTGACCTTGCGCAGCATCATTTCAATCAATATTGTGATAGAAGACAACACAACTTATAATGGGTATTAGGTAGGCATATATTATTGGCTACAGTCTTCCTGCTAATGTCTAGCAGCTGATCCTGTGTGCCATTTTGAAACATCATTCAGAAATATATTTTTCCTATACAGTGGAAAATATTGCAAATGTGTACATACTTAGCTTCCAAAGCCAAAGCAAACACCCCAGCCGCTTCTGGCGCAGCAGCTGATGTTCCGGAATGACGCAGTGTGCAGTTTCCATACAAATCAGTTGTAGCCTTCAACAACATAAAAAATATTCAGAATAAATCAATAAAAGATAAAGCAACATTAATTGTTTAAATTGTGGCATTTACATTACAGTCTGTACTTTCTTTTTGTTTGTTTGTTTGTTTGTTACTAACAATGTAGTTACATAGAAACTACTTAGTAAAATAAATATAATGTTCATATTTTAACAACAATTACTGATGCATTCTACTTACGGTATATTCAAATTCAAACCTCCAAAACTCCAAACCTCCACCATAAACAGAGACATTGTTTTTATAAATGGACACAGGGTTGCTATATTATCATTTACAGACACGGGTCGAATTTTGAAGTCCATGATGTTTACATTATATGAAACAAAGATTAATTAGGAAATTAGGTGTTAGCTTGACATGTAAATGTTTAGAGTTTAAATATTTAAAGGTTGGTGTTAATCCTATGTTGCCTACTTCATATATAAAAATAAAAACAGCAACCATAATTAAAATTGGTGAAACCCCAAATACATATTTTCCAGGTCATTTCTTTTTTTGTCAAGTTTTATTAGAAAAGAGAAACATACAAAAAGTATTCAAGCACATATTACTATCAACACTTGAAAAGCAATGTTGATTTAATTTGATTTTCTAATTTTCATGCCAGATGTTTGTTAGAGGTTTAACGTGTACAGTGTAAAGCCCTTCTCAGAACTGACAAGTTTGTGTCCATTGACGTTTCCACATAAAAATAAATGCATGACCACAGCCAGTATGACTGTTGACATTGATAGCAACATATTATATAATTTTTTTCTAGATCTGCTCGTCGCGCACCTGGCGTGAGAAGTGTTTAAGGGTTATTTATTTTGTTACGTTACAACACGTTAACATTGTAAAAAAAGCACTCTATCTAATAGAAAATTATCCCCTAATATAACAACAATTAAATTGTATTACTATGACTTGTAATAAGTATTACCTAGTTTTATTTTTGTTGTTTTAAATCACACTGTGTATCAAAATGTTCAAGACTACAGTACATGTAAAAAAATAAATAAATAAAAAATAAAGTTAGACTTTTCCACCTTTTAAAACTGTTTCAGACTAGTTCACTGAGTGAGCCAAACATGCACACTCCTGCTATTACAGTACGTGGTGTAGTACTTTTTTTTTTTCTCCAAATGGGGTTATGATGATAATATGGACTGGAAACACTTACTGAGCTAATGTTTTGAACATGGGCTTATAAGATAACAATCTTCTTGAATGTGTAAATGCTATTTTAAAACTGCCTAGGCATCTGTAACAGCCACAAGATTATTTTAAAGATATAGTTATTATAGCGTTCCACAATTACTGTAGCATTAAGTGGCTGTTCAATATAACATCGTACAGAGTGATCACATTTCTCACTGTTTTGTAGATTGCATTTGTTTTTTAGGGGGGTGGATTAAAGTTTCTGAGCATGGGCTGTGAAAATGTTTTAACCCTAGGTTTTAAGGCAGATGGCTTTGGGCAGTAAACATGCCCACAAAAATGACACAATCAAAAGCTTAAAATAATATAGTTTTTAGTAGCTTTAATTAAAAACTATTTATTTTTAAAAACATAAAATTATTTTTATTTAACATGGTTCCTAATGAAAAGGGGATCTCCAACATATAACTACACAACGCAACTTACATGATTAATTTGTGTATTTACTGCTCATGTGCTTATGGAGCCTGCAGTCAAAATGGGAGCAGCTGCTCACAGTTCTGCAAACGCACCTCAGTCCAGGCCTGCTTTTCATCCTGGGCCTCTCTCAAGAAGAGACTGCCAAAATATGTATTTTGGGATGTGGATTACTGACCACTAGGAGCTAGAATTAGGTCACTAAAGTCATTGCCCTTGTGATCTCCAGGTGTAAGGTGTGAATTAGCCAGCTGTGGGACCTTATGAGAAAGGGATAAACAAGGCCACCCAATGCACAGACCTGATGCAAACCCATCACCTTGGTTTCCTTAATCCCAGATCTTTAGCACTTTACAAAAGAAGTATATTTTTTGCATGCATTACCTCATTTAAGCTACATGGTTGTGTCTTGTACTGACTCCTCTTGCTAAACATACTTTAAGATTACAACCAGCATTATGTCACCATCATAGATACTGTACATGGTAAAGACACATTTTTGAAAGTTTGACTGTCCTCTTCTACAAACCAAAAAAACATTTCCATTGAAAGACTATTGCAGTCTAGTGATACTGTACTGTGATAAATTATATATACATCATATTACAAATGCAAACACGTAGTTCTGCTGTTAGGATTTCACAGTACATTAACATGGCTTTTGCCATTATTGTACATTATATCATCAGTGAGCAGCTGAAGCATAAGCAGGCATTGTCAATTTGAAAATTGCTTGAGGCAAAAGAACATCTGCTGCTTTTTGTAAAGAAAAGAAAGACACAATAATATCTCCACCCACCACACCAGCTTCAGGATTCCTCTTTCTTCCATTGCTAAATGTAGAAGCCAGGGTGGAAGAACAGCTTTCATCGTAAAGGGCTGTGCGGCCGTCATTGATTGCTGAATTGATAGAGATGGTCCACATGCTAGATGCATAGCCGTCACAGTTGCAATCATCGTAACTGCCTCCATCTCCCGAAGCCCAGACATAGATGCTTCCCTTACCGCCCCTGCCCTGTGAGGGATAATGAATCTGTCAAGTTAAATTATTCCCTTTAGTCCAAGCGTATTGCCTATCAGTCAAGATGCCCCAGGAAAGGTGAGAATTGTTTACTGCCATATTTATATCAAGCTTGCAGTACACCTTTTTTGACTGCTAACCTTGTTCGGCTAGCTTGGTTGTTAATCATAAGATTTCACAGGGCCTCATATGGAAAGAGTAACAAACTTGCACTTTTCCTTGCTGTGTTGACCTTACTTTATGTGTGCAGAACAGATGCAATTTTTTTTTAAAATACACAATTGATTACATGCTTTATGCATGGTTAATTCATGGAAAGTTACGTTTTTGCTTCACTATACGTGCATTATAGAGAGTTATTTTATTTTGTATTTTATTCAGATGTGTGTTGTTATGTGTCCCGCGGCGCCCCCCACTCCCTCCCCCGTTTATAACGCTCTTCAGTTATAACGCTTATATTGTGTGTTCCCCGAGACCCACGTTATAACAGCGTGAATGTCGGCTCTAAAAAGTGTTTGAAAAAACTTAGTCTTTAGTAAGCATAGTCTTTATTTCATATCTTTAAAATTTCACAGTAAACATAGCTAACATATTTTGACCCAAAGGTCTTCTCTATGGGTTGAAATGTGTTAGCTATGTTTACTGTGAAATTTTAAAGATATGAAATAAAGACTTTTATTGAGAACTCAGGTGGATATGGACTTAATTCTAATGGGAGTTGACGTCTTTTTTTCTCCCTCGTGGTTGTTCACTGGAGGAGATTCTTGTGTGTATATCTATCTATCTATCTATCTATCTATCTATCTATCTATATATATATATATATATATATATATATATATATATATATATATATATATATATATTCCATATTTTTTTTACTTAAAGGGCATTGACTGAAACAACACACAAAAAAACTGTAAGTAACTTTACAGTAGGTAAACCATTTGCCTTCACGAGAGTACAACATACCTTATTCACACCATCTGCCATGGCTTGTAAAGTCAACTCCCGTGGTCCGTCCACAGTTTTACCATCATCAGTTGGCCCCCAACTGGCACTGTAGATGTCGATAATTTGAGGCATGTGACTTATTGATGAAGCTTCTATTATATCAGTCATAAAAGGCTGGTCCAACATTCGAATACCTATAAAAATTAAACATCACATTCTGTATTCAAGAAACAAGTTTAGAAAAATGCGAAAAAACATGAACTTGTTTTAAGGTTTGCTGATAACAGGTCAAACCATTGGGTTAGGAATGTCAGACTTTAGATATCTGGGCAGTTTTCCTTTCCTTCCTTTTTGTAAAGCTTCACATTCTGACTGAAAATTTGAGTTCCCTGCATTGGAGCTTCCTAGTGGATGAAAGTTCTAAGGTTTCTTGTTGAATAGGTTAGAACCAAGGCTTACGTTTTTTTCAGTGTGTATTTTTTTCTCTTATTGTGTGTCTACTTTTAGAAATGTCCATGATTTAAGTAAGCGACCAAAAACCTGGTTTGTTGAGGACAGTGGAAAATTGGCAATATCACAAGATCAATTATTTTGTGATCCTGACATGACACATTTTTATTTACATTCTTTCCATGTCCCTAATGAGCCACAGTAAAAAAAAACAGGGTTTATTTGGGCTTTTACTTATTGTATTCCTTCTGATTTGACTGGTATTTTCCAAAAGACACAGGGCCAAATATTCAAACGCCTTGCGTGTGTCGCAAGGGAAGTTGTAGAGATTTTTTTCCTTTTTGCGAACAAAGTTGCGGTTTTGAGTGAGATTCAAAATAGATGGTGCATTGGAAAAAAATGGGTTTGCAAGTTGTTCTCACGCAAGGGCTTTTCCCTCAAATTTGGGGGCGGTGTCATGAATAATCCTGTTCACCACCACGAGCTAAATTCAAAAGTTAATTTGCTCGCAATTCACTATGTTGCATGGAAATCACTTAAGACTCCTCTTAATTATTTCGCAGGAAGTATTTCAGGACAATCTCTGTTTCTAGTTAAAGAGTGAACATGGCTTTCAGACAGCTATATTTGCAAATGCTAGCAGAGCAATACAAAAAGAGGAAATATCGTGCAGGCAGAATATACAGACAACGTATAACATTCCTTGACTTGTCTACTGAAGAAATCCTTAGTCGATTTATACTTTGATTAAACATAATAACATTTTGGTTTATTTCCAACTCAAACATTTAATTTATTTGTGGTTTATTTTAAACAATACTAATTACCAGTGCTTAATTTGTAAAGAAAGAGGTGCCGGGGCACAAGCAATGACAATAATACCGTTCTTAAGAAGCGCACATTCAAAATCATAAGTTTATTAGAAAGAGTATTGTATGTACTAGTGTTAGATTTTATAATCACATATATGCAAAGGAGTAGTATGTGCAGAAAAATAATTTGAAGGCAAATGCAGGATAAATATATATATATATATATATATATATATATATATATATATATATATATATATATATATATATATATAGCTCTATGTATATGCATCATTATTCAATGTTTTGGCATTTAACCGGTTTAAAATGAAATAAAACGTGGAAAGGCATTCAGATGACTCCAAAAGGCCGACATTGATCAAATTTTAAAAAAAGAAAAAAAAGATACACGCACCCTACACAAACATTGGTTTGACCCATGGTCCGCGCTGTAGTAATATCTAGCTATATCTAACATTATCAGCGCTGTGAATGCAACAGAAGCTGCAGTTTGTGGAGATTGCAAAAAATAAATAAATAAATAAATAAATAAATAAATAAGAACATAAGAAAGTTTACAAATGAGAGGAGGCCATTCGGCCCATCTTGCTTGTTTGGTTGTTAGTAGCTTATTGATCCCAGAACCTCGTCAAGCAGCTTCTTGAAGGATCCCAGGGTGTCAGCTTCAACAACATTACTGGGGAGTTGGTTCCAGATAAATAAATCAGTTTCTGTTTAGACTAGATAGTTGTTAGCTTGGTTTGTTTTTATGCTCTATTAATTAAATTATATTTATTGAAAAAAGGAAAGAGAAAACCAGACCGTTATCATTGTTTTTTTTTTTTTTTTGAATAGGAGAAGTTAGCAGGCAAGGGGTACAGGCAGGCATGAGCGTGTTTAAGTTCAACACTAACCCTAAATAAAATGTTGTTCCTGTTATTAAGCAGTAGTATCATCTGAAGCAGTGGTATTTTTCCCTGGCAGTGGACTGTCTCTGTTTAGCGCACGTAAGAACTTATATGAGCAATATTTTTGTTTGTACAACCTTTCTATTTTGAGTTTATTACAAGTGCACACCAGCACTTAAACGGCAGTTTTCTTGCCTCTGAGTCTCCTTCCCTACCGATACCATCTGGGCCTGTAACGCTACCCTGTCACAGAGAGCAAAACATTAAATGACATTTCTAACTTTCATAGCTGAAGAGGTGCTTGGGCTATGCCTTGTCAAGCCCAAATAAAGCATCTTCATTTTGCAGTAAGTTGCCATGGTTATATACCTCGATAGAGAGTTGCGGTTGATTTCCTGTGTTAATTCATGTTAATTTATTCATTTCCGCAGCGTTGAGATAATTGCAGTTTCTCCGCAACTCTTTTAGATTTCACTCACTTGCGATTTTAAGCAAAACATTCGCAACGCAAGCAGAGTTGCGAGAAAGATGAGAACATTCGCAAGACCTTTGAATATTTGCCCCAAAGTGTCTAGAGATCCTGAGAACAAATCAAGTAACAGCACAGAAAGATCACACTTCACCGCCAATGCACCAATAAAAAGCTGTATCGTGAACAAAAAATAAATATTAGGTTCCAGGGTTCTTGCTGTGCTTTTTTGGTGAAAAAAGTTCTATTTTGGATTCATCTGACCATATAATTTGGTTGAAGAAATCATCTGGCTTCTTCAAGTATTCAATGAAAAACATCAATTGCTTTCTTTTGTGTATTATTTTTAACAAAGGTTTGCATCGTGGTTTTCACCCATGGATATTCATCTTGTTAAGGTGTTGCATTGTTCGCGCGTGAATTTTTTGACCATCTTCTCTCAATTGTTCTGTCAAATCTTTTGTAGTAATTCAAGGATTTTCCCAGGCTGCTCAAGCGATTCTTCTTCCAGATTTTGCAGAAATCTTTCTTGGTCTTCCAAACCCGGAGCTAGTTGCAGTAGTTCCTGTTCTCCTGTGTTTGTCAATAATAGCCCTGTGGCAATGTGCCCCGCCCCTGTGTGCTTTATTATGTGTTGTGTGTTGCGTGCGTGTGTAAATGTTGGTGTATAGTCATTGGTACACGGGATATAAACGGGTCTGTGTTTCACGTGTATTTAAAAAGTGTAGATCTGTATTTAGGCACGAGGAGAGCACAAATCACTTCACGTGCTGGTTAAATGTAATATGTGAGCACGGGGTTGCACAGAATTAATTCACGTGCTGGGATTCAAGTGAATAATTAATTAGTAATTGAATCCCAGCACAACAGTATATATAGATGCACGTTTCTTTCACTCAGGGTTTGGTGTTCGGTGAGTGGAGAACGGGAGAGAGAGGAGAAAAGAAAGCAAAGTAATTAGTGTTTTCACTCACCGTGTTTGTCTGTTCACTGTTTAGTCTGTTTTGTTTGTCTCTATTTTGGCATATAGTGCCGTGTCCCGTGTTTTTGTGTTCAAACCTTTTATTTTCTGTTCTGTCTGTTTATTCATTAAATGCTGAGCGCGTGCTTAACCAAAACTCCAAGTCTCTGTGTGTTACTTCCTGGCTCTGGTCTGACACCACCCACTCCGGCCGTCTTTGTGACACGTGGTGTCCTGCGTGGGATCTACAGCGCCTCCAGGACTCAGGCCAGAGCAGGAACCGCATATTTGGATTAAAAAAAACCAAAAAAAAAAAAACACGGGACACGGCACTATATGCCAAAATAAAGAGACAAACAAAACAGACTAAACAGTGAACAGACAAACACGGTGAGTGAAAACACTAATTACTTTGCTTTCTTTTCTCCTCTCTCTCCCGTTCTCCACTCACCGAACACCAAACCCTGAGTGAAAGAAACGTGCATCTATATATACTGTTGTGCTGGGATTCAATTACTAATTAATTATTCACTTGAATCCCAGCACGTGAATTAATTCTGTGCAACCCCGTGCTCGCATATTACATTTAACCAGCACGTGAAGTGATTTGTGCTCTCCTCGTGCCTAAATATAAATCTACACTTTTTAAATACACGTGAAACACAGACCCGTTTATATCCCGTGTACCAATGACTATACACCAACATTTACACACGCACGCAACACACAACACATAATAAAGCACACAGGGGCGGGGCACATTGCCACAAGCCCACACAGTGCTTTTCGGTAAACCAAGTCTTTCTGCTATTTTTTCTGGTAGTTTCTCCTTTTTCATTTAGTTCTATCACTGCCATTTTAAGATAATTTTTGTATTCTTTAGTTTTAACCATTTGTGTTGCTTTTTTTAATCACAAATTTCCAATTTACTTTTCAGCACTTGATGATCATGTATTTATTTATTCTAGAATTATCATCAGGTGTCGGTTTTCAGTCATGATAATTGTCAATAATTAACAACTAATGGGTTTCATACAAAATATGTTGATTGCCCAAATACTTTTGTCAAAGTATGAAATTAGATTTTGCATGTTATTTTTCATTTCATGCATGTTATGTAATAATTTGTTTTTTTTTTTTATTATAAAGCTGAATATCAACTTTAATTGATATCTTTCAATAGAACAATTAGAAATTACTGAAATCACTTTCTTTGTGGTTTTTCTCATTTTTTTAACTGCCCAAATACTTTTGTCTGCAACTGTATGGGTATATGTATGTGTATGTGTATATATGTGTGTGTGTGTGTGTATGTACAGTATATATATATATATATATATATATATATATATATATATATATATATATATATAGGGGCACCATTATAATACAACTGTGTTAATTTAAAGAAACTAGCAAAAGACAAAAAAGCCTGCAAGATGCCTATTGCCTTTGACATAGCATTGCAGTTTATACAGCAATGTTCTGATTACTTATGTGTATGGACCATCATATCCTCTATGTAATCATTATGGACTGTCATGACCTGTTATCTGTAGAAAAATTAAAGAAATGTTAATAATTATCTTTAACACCATTTATATCATAACTCTGGAAAACCACCACAGAAGTCAAATTCAGGTAAGAGGAATAGAAGACACAGGTATATTTAAAATGACAACAGTAATAATTCTTCTCTACAATTCTCTCCTGCTGTTGGTTGTTAAAGATACTTATGCAGAGACTCAAACCCACTGAAGTGAAATGGCTCAGTGCACAGCCTTCCCTCCAATTACTTTAATAAACAAACTCCCAAAGGACTAATTGAGTGCTGGTTCATTTCTGCTTCTAACAGCATTTACTCATTCTGTACACACAATGAGAACACATTCCTCTTGCTTTGTTCCCTAGCCAGTCTGAGACATACAGCACTCCTAGTTGATTTATCAAACAAACGCCCACACAAATGAAATGCTGAAGCCCACACCCTTCTAATATAGCAAGTGTTAAAATGCTGGTGTTTGAAGGCTATATTCACAGACCCTGATTAACACTAAGCTTGGATTAGCTTACCTATAGCAACATTACATTGTTTCAATGCTAATAACGGATATTCCTTACAACCTTTATTACTGTTTAGCCTTAAAGTTAACAGTTGAATAAATAACAAAACAATTTACACCCATGCCTGTAATTTTTCTAAATTACATCATTTTCTGCTATGCAGATACAGAGCTTCACATAAAAAGAGTGCTCAGAATTCTGCTGTTTGGATTTTGAGATTTCCTTGCCTTTTCTTTATATAAAGAACACTGGAAAAATATTAATGACAATGTAACGCAACCACCCTCTCCCTAAAGCCATTTAAACACAAAGACACTTTCAGGCAATGCTTTGTGTTTTTAAGCAACTAGTTGCAGTATACATTTCCAGTAATTTTCCAACTACATCAAAACAATAAAGCTTTTCACCTTGGTGAAAATGTTATAAAAAAATAATTAACTTGTTGCTTCAACAGTTGCCATAAAATGTTTTGTGGGCCTGTACCCTCAATTTATATAATTCAAAGAATGGTGTACCTGCAACTTTTGAGCTGAACGCCACTCCTACACCACAGATGTTGTTATTGGCTGCTGCAGAAACTTCACCAGCACATCTAGTTCCGTGGCTATAGCAGAGAAGCAGACATTAGAGGAAATGGATTTTATAAAAGCATATATTTTTGTTGGACGTTGTATTAATTAGTAGATTTTACAGTAGTTCTACATTTATTAGCAAGGAGCAATGCACTTAAGGTTGCATTATTTCAGCTGTCAACATATTGCACAATCCAAACATCAGTAGTAAAACACTCCCTAATTAAAGTGGTGTTAATGCATATAGAATCATTTCAAAAGAAAGCATGTGGCTGAAAACTTTTGACATAATTTAAAGCCCCAGTTTGGCCAATTTCCAATATAAAAGCATTAAAACAATGTTAATCTTCTATGCATTGGGTCTCTTATGTGGTTCACAGGATATGATGTCGGGTCGTTGATTTCACTATTTCCGAACGCTGCTAGTCTACAGCTGCAGCTAACAATTATTTGCAACGGCATTTATCCAATTATTATGGATGAAAAAAGTCAAATAGAAGGATATTTATATGAACCGTTGAGGTCCGACTACCCCAGTTAAGTGAATATTCAGACGAGGATAACGAGGAGTCTTCAACCAGCTTAATCTGAGAAAACTCAACCAAGAAAGCTCCAAATACTTAGTGCATTTCTAGTAAATGTGTTTTATGCAAACACTGCTGCAATAACTTTTGTCTGTGTCAATTATTTGTATACAAGACCTCCATACCATGCACATTTAAAGTAAAATCACTCTAGATGTGTACTTCACAGTACATAGCCTACACAGAACAAAGCACTCTGTACTGTAACTAGTCGAGACACATTTATTATTATTATTATCATCATCATCACATCATCATCATCATCAGTAGTAGTTGTTTACAGCCCTGTACATCTATAAGAACTTCCAGAGTTTACAGCCTTTGTGAAGGCTACCTAGTAAGAGAGAAAGAGAAAGGAGGAAACACAGTTTCAACCTAAAAATACAATAACTGTAAGCAGTAAAAAATTACAAAAACCACTCGTTTCAGTACCACATATACTAACAAGCAATAATATTAGCCCAGCCAGAGTAAAATTGCAGTAGATAATTATAATTACAGGAGAGTGAGAACAGAAATGATTGTTGTAAATATTGTTGGCATCGCATCAGGTTTTAGCCTTGGCTTGCATTCATACCCCCAGATGATCTGCTTGCATGTTCCTTTTGTAGCATTCAGGTTCAAAATGGTCCTCACACACGAAAGAATTTCGACCGAATGGAAAGATTTTCAGTGTATGCCCCGTTCTCAAATTATGTAGCCATTTTTAAAAACATTTTTTTTGCTATGATCGCCTGTTCTGAATTAATAGGCTTTGGCACACAAAATAACCTTTTCATCTTGTTTTTTTGCGTATTATTCAAGCACCCAAAATCTTTGCACTTCCCATGTCGCACGATATGCGTTTTCACCTCTATATCACATAAACCCATGCGTACAACTTTTGGCTTATCGGTAAAATCAACGACTTGATGTCACGTCGCTGCCTGAAAGGCTCCAATATGTCAGCTCCCTCAAGTGTTACTTGACCCAGAAAGTGGACAAAGAAATTGAAAACATCGCTAAAAGAGCGACTTGTTGACCAAATCGGTGCAGCAAGAAGCATTTATTGGATATGCAGAGCACAAAGAGAGCTTTTGGGTACAGGTACCCTTTAACTACCGGTAATTAACTTTGCCAAAGTAGTAGCCCCAGAAATAAAAAAAAAATAACAATTGGCATTAACTGGTGCATGTTCATGTTAAATTTAAGGATGTATATATATATTGTAATGGTGGGTTCCGAGGCGGGCTGGTGAGATGGGCAGGGCCAGCACGTTGAATGTTTGTTAACAACCCGGAAGAGCGCACCCTGCGGGTCAGGGCGTGGTCAGTGCAATGGAGTGAACGGGAGAAATCCTGTACTTTTCCATCTAGCGAGGTTACCCGCGGTCAGGCCGGGGCCCCGCCCCCTTTCATCTAGGTGTTCCGATCCCCAGACTGAGGCACCTAGGCTGGGGGATTTCCAAAAAGCTGTCATTCTGGAACCTTCCAGCGGATGAGGTGTCTGTTCTGGATTGGTTGGAACGGGCACCGCCTCCCTCCAGCTCTCCTATTAAAGGAGCTGAGAGCTGGATCACAGGGTCGGATTGAGAAAAGGAGAAAAGAGTGAAGAAAGAAGGAGAAAAGAGAGAAAGAGCTAAAGAGAAAAAGCTAGAGAGAAAGCGCTAAAGAGAAGAGAAAGCCGACTTGTAGAAGCGTGAGCTGTGGCTGACAGCAGCTTTGTTAAAGCGTTTAAGACTAAAACAAATAAAATTAAATATATTTTCAGAATTCATTGTATACGTGCCATTGGTTCGGTATTGTAAAATGGTGTTATTCGGAGGACATGAACGAGGGCTACTTCCCTCCTACCAATAACATCTGCTAATCCCCTATTTAAACCCCAAGCTTGATTTTGCTCTAAATCTTGTTTTTTTATTTTGTTTTTCCACCATCCTCCCCTTATTCCCCACTCTGCTTCCTCTTCTGTTCGGCTCTCCACCTCTGCAACTGTGCCCTCTGCAACGGTCTCCCTCTTGGGGGTAAGTGAAGCTCACTTCCCAACCTTAGAAGCCCAGCTGCGGCTGGATTCATCTTCTGTGAAGAAGGTTCTCAGCGAGTCAAGGGGGACCCTCAGCGAAATGTAACTATCTCTGTCATCTTTCCATTCTCTCCTCTAGATCCCCCTTGGGGGAAGTATCGGTTGCTTCCCAGCCTTGGAGACCGAACGGTCCAGTCTCACCTCCGCGAGCCAAGGGGAATCTCCTTACTCTTCTCTAAGTTATAAGCACATATCTTCTATTATCAATTCCTGAGGTCTCTTCCTCCACACAGCCCTCAATCATGTCCAGTGAATGTATTATTATTGGTATTGATTCAGCTCAGGCCGGTCAGTAAAAATGCTTTTATTGTGACACTCAGAGGGTATTGTTGGTGAGTGGTTTATGTTGCTTTTTACAGTGTCTTTCAATTTTGTATTATCAAACCATTACATTTTCCCTAAAACAAAAATATTTTGACTAGCTCTATTATTTTATACAATATCCTTTTAGGCACTTAATAACAGCAGCCCTAATAAACACTTACTGCACTTACAGGGATACTTTATATCGTGTACATTTCCCTAATGTTGCATGTCTTACCTGTTTCATATTTTATTATTTGGGTTCTGTATGATTCTCTGTTGTCATATTATACGATTATTTATCATGCACAGTAACTATTCTTACTAACATGATTACTAAAGAATTGCTTCTGAGTAGACCACTTAAAGCTGATTTCATAGGTGAGGGTGGGAAGTATGTTAATGTTACCCAGGCTCACATACACAATGCTAGACCAAACTTCAATGCACTACATAAACTCCCTTCAGAAATTATTCTTTTCAGAAGCACATTTTGCTGGAATAGTTAGTCAAGAAATAATCCTGATCTAAGCAGAAACAACAGCACCTAATTATGCTATACACACAAAATAGTATATTAAAAATACCAATCAGACTATTACCTAATTAGGTTATGTGGCTAATGATGAACATATGATATTGATTGATAGGCTTTTTGAGATTTCATGGGTTTGAGGCTCTAGGTGTATAGCTAGTAAACAATACCGGTTGATATGCTGCTTGTAATTTCCAGATTGATTTTTAAAACGTTTAACAACCATTTTTTTTTAAGTTTCTACTTTGGAAGAAAGCCCATGTGTGTGATTTTTTTTTCATACTGTAATTGTGTCCAGTTTGGGTTATTTTGGTGTGAACTTTAAATATATAATATCAGACCATATTCTAAAAATAAAATAACTATATATATATATATATATATATATATATATATATATATATATATATATATATCTTAATATGCTGTACAGTACTACTGTGTTCAGATGCAACTGGTCATATTATGGGTTGCAGACCTACAGTATAGCAATCCATTTTAATTGATTGAGCATACTCTGGTATTCCTATTTTTACTGCATGGCATATTGTCACACAAAAATATCTATCTCCAATATAAAACCTTCTTTGGGTGTCATTGAAATCACAGCTGAAATAATCACTGACACTTAAAACTCTACAGTTAGGGATCCCTATTGGAGCCTCAACCAGCAGAAACTCAATTTGAGATCTCAACTGGCAGAATTCCATATCCTAGTAGGAGATGAAATAGGAGTTTGCACTGGTCCAAATTCAATCTGTACAGAATGTTTCCAGATTGGGACATCTATTGCCAATCATTACAGTGGAGATGCCAACTCGAGAAACAGTCCAGGTGTTTGGAATGGTTATTAAACATGGTAAATAATGAACTAAGCAGAAACAACAATCTTTAATGGAAATGTAATGCTGTCCACTTCACTGGCCTATATTGCTGACTTTCAAAAGTATTCTTAAAAGTCAAGACCAAGATTATTTTCACTCTATATCCTAAAGGGAAAGATATTACTCCACAAAGACCTGGGTTATTGTTAATTGGCTTGTTATAACAGACACTACTATGAGAAAATGAGAAGACATTCTTCAATAACTGAATGCAGTAGGTAAAAGCATGTATAAAATATCGCCTTGTAAAAATATGTAATATATTTAAACTCTGTTGAAGTAACAAAAGTGTAAGTGCAGGGTAAGTATGGTGTAGCTGCGGTTTAGTATATATATTTGGAAATTGTGACAGAGATCCAATGGTGCTTGGTGTTAGATCTCCCTCTCGCCCTGAGGGCACTGTGTAACGGGAACAGAGTACCCTTAACTAAATGGCACGACAATTTATTCCGTAGGGTAGGTGAAAGTTGGTCATTTAGGAAAGGGGCGCAGCTATGGTATACAAACTCAATGACCCAGATGGTAAACGGTGTGGCATCTGAGGATTGAAGGAGTAGATGCGCTCGTTAACATAGGGGTCATGAGCGAGGATATAAATAGGGGACTTAGCATACGTGATCTGTTCCTTGGTAAATGGTTAGTGTTGAAAACCTACAAGGAGTCTGTGTGCTGTTTTGTGAACCGTGAGTTTTGTCTTGTGTTTGTTAGTGTTTTGTTAACTGCCGTCTATTTTTAATAGACTACCAGTTGCACGCTCCGGAGCTGTAGCGAAAGCCAGCATAAACCCGGACATCACTTTCACCCCTGCATTTCACGGAGAAATGTATACCACTGTGTTTGTGTTTTGTGTTTAGTGTTGGTGTGTAAAACTGGACTTTTTGGTTGCGGGCCAAACCCGGGGAATTACAAATACCGAGTGATACACGCCGCTGTATCACTCCATCATTGTTATTTACAGGTGTTTGCCATAAGGCTCTGGACATTAATTAAATCAATAAACACCCTTGCACCTGGAAATCATTGTCTGTCTGTTTTATATTCGCTCTGCACTGCACTCACCTGTATTCACTCACCACTCTGTCACAGAAATGTATTCAAACATCTTTTGAATCTGATAACTTTCCATCATTTAAAAGGATAATCATCGTAGTCTTCAATGTTAGAGGGCTATATACAATGTTGAGTTAAGAGTCACATCATCACTGATAACAAACACCAACAATCCCTTCCAGAATTAATAAAGTAACCTTCTCTTGTACAGTATGTGTTATTTATTGAGCCACAGTTTACTTAGCACACCTGGTCCTACCAAGTGGCATAGTGCAATTGTGATGTATAGTGTATACACTAGTTGCACCTGTCATCTCTAGGCTACTATGGAAACGCTTGGTGGACTGTGGTGGCAGGGGCATGTCAAACCTTTCCCAGTCTACCATGAACTGTATGATTCTTTCGTGCTGATAACACACACACACAAAACAACACAAATGAGAATTATCAATTTTTTTTTATCAAATGTCTAGCATCCAGCTCTGCTAATGTTAAAATATAAAACACACAGACACAAAAATGATAAGAAGCATGCCGTTTACCAACAGCATAAAAGTTGAAGTTTTTTACATGTTTTGTTTTTTATTTTTTTACGCGGTCCAAGAAAGGATACTTCATATAGATACTGGATACTCCATAAGCTTTAATGTAGCTGAGCTGAGTGCTTCAAGATGTTACTTAATGGAATTATGTGTAGGGAAAATCAATATGGAGACTCTGAAGGAACTCACAGTGTTATCCATCAAGCAGCAGTGGCCACTACTGATCCATATTTATTATTAACACAGTCAATACACAGTTTATGTCCCCTAATGGTCTGCAGATAATACAGAAGTGACTGCTGACCAACTCTATATTACCTGTTAAACCAGTCGTCCGTGTAGCGAGGGTAGGGATAGGGATCATTGCTGCTAAAGTCATAGCTGGCTTCTGCATTCTGCAATAAGAAAGGTTAGATGTAATATAACAACAGGAAGGTAGTGTAAACATAAAAAAGTGCGGTGACCTTTTTGTAACAAGGGCATGTCACACTCCATTACATCACAACTCCCTTTTAGAAAATAATAACATAAATATATTACATGAGTTGTGTCAACAGTTGTCAAAATAGTAAGCAGTTGCACTCCACTGCATCTACTTTTTAAATTGTATTAAAATATGCAAATTTCTGGAGAATTAGTCTAGCTCTCTATCTAAATACACTGTACAACCTTATTCTGCTCAAATGAAACTGGTCATAGCATGTGTTGCAGACCTGCAATATAGCAATCAATTGTAATTGATCAGTAGCTAAGTTACTGCCTTGGATCAGGCAATATGCATGCTGTTATTACCTTTGTGCTGCCTGTTGAAAAATAAATGTGCAGGCTTTTAGAAAATAAGCTTAGGCAGCCTCTTTTGCAAATTAACAGCCTGCCAAGAAGTTTTAATATGTGATAAACAGGACACGGTTTATAGCTTATTTTAAGAAAGTGATTACGAACAGCAATTGCAAGCCTTACATTTTGAGAAACTGTCAGGCATTTATTAGGGATGAGGACATTGTTATATATTTCAGACTGGGTGCTTTTTTTGAGAATGTACAAAAATGAATAGTTTTATGATAAAACAAATGGTTTATGGCCCTTAGGTCTTGGCTTAACTTGATTTTCAAAAAAATATCTGTAGACCAAACCGATGACAGCATTTTGGAAAAGTGAATGACGCAAATCACACTGCCATTTCTGAATCACAGCCCAAATATTGTTTCAATAGTTCGGGACAAACACCAATCACAAAATGTTTTAGTATAAATATTTATTATGGAGAATTTGGAGTATGCGATTTTACAGAGAAGTATGTTGTATATACACGTTAATTTGCCATCAAACCTAACTTGGTTTGAGGGCTCGCTGCCTGGCCAACTGGACGAGGCAGAGACGCCCATTGACAAAATGTGAGGTAAGCAACTGTGAGGTAAGTGAAGAGGGTATTTATAGTCCTAACAATCTTAATAAGCTAATGTGTAAATTGAATGATTCAATTTGGTGACACGGAGATTGGTGTCTGACCCTCCTCCCAAACTTTAGTTAAGAACTTCATTTAGTGTTTAGTTTTTCTATGTATTACTTTTTTAACTGTGCAATACAAGGATCCTCCCTAGCAGTAGAAGAATCTTCTAAAATACAGTAAACACACGTTTATTTTTGTACCATTAATCCACTATATCTGTTTCATTGTTACTGTAGCTTAAATATCAGCTAATTGTGCAATGTACTATTCACTACACAATACACAAGTTTTTCCCTTTGTCCTTAATTGCTAAAATTGACGAACAGCAAAAGATTCAATTAGAGCACATCATTTCAAACGTTCTGCAGCTGTATTAGGAACAGAGTTGTCTTTACATCTAATCCATCTGAGAGACAAAGTCAGTTGAAATAAATAAATGGTTATTTTAAGGTGATCTCTGCTTGTCTTCATAAACTGCCAAGTACAAGGCTTCTAACCCTAAACTGTCACCTCAGCTTTTTTGCACCTGGTCTCATGCTATGAATGCTGTAGAATGTATCTTCTTGGCAAAAGCCTTAGATGTGGCACACTCTGTGAATATGAATTTTAATGTGTGAAAGCTGCAAATAGATCTCAGAGCTTGGAGTGGAGCTAAGGGCCTTCTCAGATCCAATTTCATATATAACTACAGAACAAAATAAGAAGACATTCAGAGTGGATGTATTGTTCTACAATGCTGTGTGGAGCCTAATGTATTCAGTAAATCAATTTCCCTTTGTAAAATACTTTTGGTTTAAAGTTCAAGATACTTTGGTTTATGTCTTATATGTGTTAATTCCTTACTTGTTTTTTTTTTCCATTTTTGTATTGACTAAATATAATCCCATGTTAAGGCAAAGGCTTTTTATTGCAGGACAAATCAATAGACTGATGAAACTGAGGAGCAATGTTGTTATATGTCTATAAAAGTAATCAAATTGTCTACAGTGGTTGTTTAAAATGGCACATCAATTTGTTATGCTCTGCTGCATAAATTATTCTCTGTAATCAATCTTCGCTGCTACAGAAATTAGTTTTTGATTACCAGATTGTTATTTGTGTTTCTTTGGAAATGATTTACATTTTTGGTTTTATTCAGTTGCTAGTTAAAGTTATTTAGCCATAAACATAATAGGTGGCGACAAGAGCAAATAAAAACCAACTGATGAAATTTAAATTAGAACACAGTAAGAGTAAATTGGTTAAAATAATACAAATGGATCAGGACTGAATAAAGAACTGTATAAACACAATTATGTGGTGTAAGACAGCAGGGAGGGGGTTAAAGCCTCCCTGAAGAAAAAGCATGTGCGGAATGCACATTTGTTTAATTTAATTAGTTAGTTTTGTTATTGTTTACACTCGCATCACCTCAAACTCGCATCACCTCAAACTCAACCTCTCTAAATCTGACCTCTGGAATCTACCACACTCTCTCCCTCTTCCTCAGCTAAAAACCTTGGAGTCACCCTGGACCCCTGCCTCTCTTATTCCCAGCACATCTCCACTCTGGCACGCACTTGCCGATTCTTCCTGAGCAACATCCGAAGAATCCGACCCTTCCTCACCAACTATGCTACCCAGCTCCTGGTCCAGGCCCTGGTACTCTCCCGCCTAGACTACTGCAACTCCCTCCTGGCTGGCCTCCCTGCGTCCGCCACCCGTCCGCTCCAGCTTATCCAGAACTCTGCTGCCCGCCTGGTGTTCTCTCTGCCTCGCTTCGCCCACGCTACTCCACTACTCCGCTCGCTCCACTGGCTCCCGATCACCGCTCGCATCCAGTTCAAGACTCTTGTACTAGCCTACAGATGCCTTGACCAGACTGCACCCAGCTACCTCCAGACCCTCATCTCTCCCTACACCCCCACTCGACCTCTCCGCTCCGCCTGCACTAGAAGACTAGCTCTACCTCCGCTACGCTCCCCTGCCTCCAGAGCCCGCTCCTTCTCCACCCTTGCTCCGCAGTGGTGGAATGACCGTCCTACAGATGTCAGGACTGCCCAGTCCCTGACCACATTCCGGTGCCTCCTTAAGACTCACCTCTTCAAACAGCACCTGTAGAACTCCTCTGTTTGTATCCTGGGACACTATCACCCTTCATGTAAATGTGCTTTATTTTGCTCTTATCTGCCCCCTATTTTACTGCATTTAATCCTGTACTTCAGAATACTGTAATCTGCCAAGTGTTTAACCTGTAGTACTTTGTATTTAATCATATCCTGATGTAACTATCACTATTTAATCATATCCTGATGTAACTATCACTATTATCTGCTGTATTATTGAATTGTGGTTTGTCACACTTGTACTTTGCTTGAACAAAAGTTATTGTATTTCTTGCTCTTATTGTATTACTTGTATTGTAACACTTGAAATGTATTTCCTTACGATTGTAAGTCGCCCTGGATAAGGTCGTCTGCTAAGAAATAAATAATAATAATAATAATTTTGCTTTATTGTTTCATTGCTTAATTATCCCCTGCACCTGGTGCTTATTATTAGAGCCAGGTGCAGGGTATAAAAGGGGAGCAGTCAGTTTGTTTGAGGCTGCTGAGTAGAATGAGGCAGGTGAGATGCTCTGTTTCTGAGCAGTTGAGAGGTAAAGAGTGTGCAATTTAAACCTGTTTGATTTTGTTTGTTGTGTTTGGTGGGGAAACAGCTTAGCCGTCCCACTTAGTCAGGGTAAAAAAGAAAAGAAAGTTTAGTTAGTGCTCGTAAAGAGCTAGGTGTTTGTTTTGTGTTTGTTTTATTTGTGTATTAAACAAATGTGCATTCTGTACATGCTTTTTCTTCAGGGAGGCTTTAATCCCCTCCCTGCTATCTTACAGTGGACAACAATAAATAGATTTAACAAACTAATTCAGAAGATTGCAGTATCTCATATCTTGCTTAATTGCTTAATCATGCTCAATTGTACACAAGAAATAATTCCTTGGTGTCTTTCTAAATTGTTTAATTGTAAAAGCTGTATAGGAAAGCTAATATTGTCTATTTACATTCCCTAAAGGTAGGTTTATCTTTACAGCCACACCATTACTCCCCACTTGAAACCTGTTTGCTTGCGATTGTAAGTCGCCCTGGATAAGGGCGTCTGCTAAGAAATAAATAATAATAATAATAATAATAATACCAGTGCCAGTGTTCTGCCTTTTTTTGCCATCTGCCACTTTTTGCTACCTTGCACACTGCACTTGCTCAACACATCTACTATGCCAGAAATAGCTACCCAACCCAACCAAGAGATGAAAAAGATTTAGAAGGTAAGATACTTTCATTTTTGTGACTGTTTCTTTATTATATATTACTTTTTAGGTTTGAAAATATTGCAGCTGTTTATATAATCTAAAAAAACTAAATGGTTACTACTCAAACTAAGCGGCTCAGATCGCTCTAGTAAGGTAGTAAAATATGTTATACTTTTGTGATAGTTCCTTTATTATTCACACACAAAAGAATTTGCTGTCGGTGTCAAGTTCTGAGGTAACAATTCATTCAAACTGACTCTGCCAGGACTCTATGGCTATGACGCACGTAGTAATGGATTCACCTGACTAGGGGGCGGATTTGGCTACGGAATAAACAAGTGGAATTTTTTTCACTACCTAATTTTTCCTACAGAATATAAGTGTTATTTCCTGACCCCAAAATACAACTTGCCACAATTTAATACCTAATTTTCCCTACAGAATATGTAGGGGTGGTATTTTCTGACACTGCAGTATGATTTATCATAATTTACTGCCTTCCTTTGCTATAAAATATACAAGGGTGGCAATTTCTTGCAGTACACTGCCACTAGGATTTGCTGGGCCCTGGTGCAAGATTGTGAAGTAGACGCCCCCCACACACACCAAATAATATGCACGGCCTCAGCACAATCTAAGAAAACCTTTTTGAAAATAAATACATGACCAGCAAAATTTTGAATCTGACAAAACATTTTTATATTTTAATAAATCAATTATCTAACAAAATTAATCAATTTGATTAATGGCTTGATTAAGTTAATACTGAAACATATGAATAACTTCAAATTAGTAACAAACCTATTAATCATAGGCATCAATTGGATTTTTAACTCAATGTTATCACATTTCTAAAAACCACACGTCCACATCTCAACTTAGCCCATAGCACAAATTCAATCAATACAACAGAGAAATGATGAACACACTTAACAAACGAATACCTCAAAAGCACGTACTTCTTTTTTTTTTTTTTTTTTTAAATACAGAATTTTTATCATCCGTTGTTAGTATCTGCCAGCAGAGCAATCGCATGACCTTAATAACACTGACCTATTGCCAGGCGTCCCGCCTCCCGATAGACAATTTATTAGTGCTGATTTGCGAATGTGTTTTGATTGACATTCCGCTGGCATATACAGTGCCTTGCGAAAGTATTCGGCCCCCTTGAACTTTTCGACCTTTTGCCACATTTCAGGCTTCAAACATAAAGATATGAAACTGTAATTTTTTGTGAAGAATCAACAACAAGTGGGACACAATCATGAAGTGGAACGAAATTTATTGGATATGTCAAACTTTTTTAACAAATAAAAAACTGAAAAATTGGGCGTGCAAAATTATTCAGCCCCTTTACTTTCAGTGCAGCAAACTCTCTCCAGAAGTTCAGTGAGGATCTCTGAATGATCCAATGTTGACCTAAATGACTAATGATGATAAATAGAATCCACCTGTGTGTAATCAAGTCTCCGTATAAATGCACCTGCACTGTGATAGTCTCAGAGGTCCGTTTAAAGCGCAGAGAGCATCATGAAGAACAAGGAACACACCAGGCAGGTCCGAGATACTGTTGTGGAGAAGTTTAAAGCCGGATTTGGATACAAAAAGATTTCCCAAACTTTAAACATCCCAAGGAGCACTGTGCAAGCGATAATATTGAAATGGAAGGAGTATCAGACCACTGCAAATCTACCAAGACCTGGCCGTCCCTCTAAACTTTCAGCTCATACAAGGAGAAGACTGATCAGAGATGCAGCCAAGAGGCCCATGATCACTCTGGATGAACTGCAGAGATCTACAGCTGAGGTGGGAGACTCTGTCCATAGGACAACAATCAGTCGTATACTGCACAAATCTGGCCTTTATGGAAGAGTGGCAAGAAGAAAGCCATTTCTTAAAGATATCCATAAAAAGTGTCGTTTACAGTTTGCCACAAGCCACCTGGGAGACACACCAAACATGTGGAAGAAGGTGCTCTGGTCAGATGAAACCAAAATCGAACTTTTTGGCAACAATGCAAAACGTGTATGTTTGGCGTAAAAGCAACACAGCTCATCACCCTGAACACACCATCCCCACTGTCAAACATGGTGGTGGCAGCATCATGGTTTGGGCCTGCTTTTCTTCAGCAGGGACAGGGAAGATGGTTAAAATTGATGGGAAGATGGATGGAGCCAAAAACAGGACCATTCTGGAAGAAAACCTGATGGAGTCTGCAAAAGACCTGAGACTGGGACGGAGATTTGTCTTCCAACAAGACAATGATCCAAAACATAAAGCAAAATCTACAATGGAATGGTTCACAAATAAACATATCCAGGTGTTGGAATGGCCAAGTCAAAGTCCAGACCTGAATCCAATCGAGAATCTGTGGAAAGAACTGAAAACTCGAGCTGTTTTGCAAGGAGGAATGGGCAAAAATTTCAGTCTCTCGATGTGCAAAACTGATAGAGACATACCCCAAGCGACTTACAGCTGTAATCGCAGCAAAAGGTGGCGCTACAAAGTATTAACTTAAGGGGGCTGAATAATTTTGCACGCCCAATTTTTCAGTTTTTTATTTGTTAAAAAAGTTTGAAATATCCAATAAATTTCGTTCTACTTCATGATTGTGTCCCACTTGTTGTTGATTCTTCACAAAAAATTACAGTTTCATATCTTTATGTTTGAAGCCTGAAATGTGGCAAAAGGTCGCAAAGTTCAAGGGGGCCGAATACTTTCGCAAGGCACTGTATATATATATATATATATATATATATATATATATAAAATCTATCTTTTACATTTAGTCATTAAAGGCTGGGCCCGGGTGCAGTTGTATCCCTTGCACCCCCCACCCAACACTAGCCGTTTGACATTACATCATGCTGTAAATCAAATGCAACCTATTGACACCACTTAAATAATACTAGCTCAACATGATTCTATACTTTAACTATACTGCATTGCCATTCATTAATTCTAGTGGTAGCACAGCATTGTCGACTATTCAGTTAGTTTCTTTAGGACTGAAGTGCAGTTGTGGTTTACCTTAACTATTCAACACTGTTAAATGAGTAGTCGTTCTAACCCTGCTTCATTCATCATCACCTTTTCAAAATGTGATGATCATACATTATTTAGTAGGTAGTGTTAACGCAGGAATAGTCAACTCCGGCTATAACTTGCAGCAGTAGGTACATTACAGGGTCATCACCAGCAAGTTAATGATACTATAGATCAGGAAGCAGAGTTAAAATATATATATTTGTTTATGTGCTTGATGAATATTCCATGCATGTAGACACACTTGATCATCTGTTAATGGATGTCATAGTGTCAGTAAAACAATTTAATTATTTTTGAATAGTGTATTCTAATATATATTAACCATGTGCTTGGGATGCCTGTTGGAGATCACATAAAACAGTCCTTTATCTTTGTTTGACAGCACTGAGGGCAGCAAACCATTTTTGCTGTTTGTATTGTACCAGCTATGAACCTTAAAGAAAGAAAGCTTTATTTGCATTTATATTTAATCAACAAGTGTTCTAACTAATTGTGGGTAAAAATGTATTTTTGTGTTTGGATTCCCCCATTTGTTTGTCTGCATTTTGTATTATGTTTGGTCTTAAAATCGAAGACTGGCAATAACATTCTGACAAATGGGCTTTTTGAGGGAATAGGTAACATTAGATTTGTTTTTTACTTTTGAAAATGAGACACTATAAACACTTGCTGTGAAAGTGCTTTTTTTGTCCTCCATTTTCTTTCTGAAAAATCAGCATGGTAAAGTCTCTTTTGAGTCTATAGCTCAATACTTAAGTGCTACAGCAGTGACTCATCAATTATACAGCCATTGCTTATCAAAGTTCAACATTGAAGCAATAAAAAATCATACTGTTAATAGCCCATAATAGGCATACATAATCCTGATTATGTATGAGATTGTCATTAATGTTCCCATTGGGGCAAATCATTTATATGTACCCTGAATATCAGAAGTCTTAAATGTTAATTCTGAAAACTGCTATGATTCCACTCCCAGACTATTTATCCCATGTTAGGATGTGAACTCCATTACGGCAAGAAAAAAAGCATGTTTTTTAGAACTACCTAGACAAGAAGACATGTATTATAAAACCATTTTCATGTGTTTCAATAGTTTGAAATCGGCACACTGCCAGTGAAAAGTACCTTATACAGGTATTGTATAGTAAAAGCATATGAAAACTAGTAAAGCAGCAAGCTATGGTATAGCATATTTAAAATCATGCTTAACTATGGTAAATGTATAGTATAACCATGGGGGGGGAAAAGGAGGGGAAAACTGCAAAACATGTCTGCAAATTTATAAGGGAAATATAGTGAAAGGGATATATGTAAGCAATAAGACACGACAGGGTGTTGGTTGTGCTAGAATAACCGCACGTCCAGGGGTGTAGTAAGGCACGAGGCCGTAGGCCCCTGGAAGTGAGGTTATTCTAGCACAACCAACACCCTGGAGTGTCTTATTGCACTTATAAAATGGGTTACTAGTTTTTAGAAATAAAGATATACTCCTAAGGACATACTCCTAAAGGGAATAAAAAAATGTATACCACAAACGATCATTCAGTATTGTGTTTATACCACAAGTATATATTTAAAATAAATAGCACTAAAATGTGTACTTTTTCTATTAAGTCAATTAATTCAGGATTATTTTACTTGGCAGATCCTTACTTTCATTGTCAACAGACTGCTTCGACACAGATTAATTTCGACCCCTGTTTATGGCCTCTTCTCAACCGTCTTTTAATAGAACCTTGAGCTCAGTCTGTCAATTTTCCATCCTCTCTGTTTCCTACCGTTACTGGTTTTAATGAAGCAGCTACAGGCTCCTCAGATAAGCCAGACGTAGTCAGATCGGTATCTGGCATTTCTTGACTAAACTCTATTGTTTCCTTCTGTTACTGGTATTAATGAAAGGATAAGTCAGATGCAGGCAGATAGACAACTGGCATTTCTTGACTGAACTCGTGAACTCGGAAACCGGAGTCCAAATCAGAACAACAATAGAAATTAGAAATGATTTCAGACATTTTAAAGTTGTTGTGAAACACGTATAGTTGGCATTATTGTTTGAACTATCGACACGCAGCTCCGTCCTGAATTCAGCAGCACACCACTAATTTGGAATGTAAACAAAGACACATTCAAAACTAGTCCCTGTAAGCGTGTTATACACTCATGTTATCCCACTCGAGTGAGATAACAAAAATATATCCCACGCTAGAAGTGAAATATACTGTATACAATCTTTAATAGACATTTAGCTTTTTAGTTTATATTTTAATTTCCTTCACTTTATTAAGACAGGTTTAAAAAAAATTGGTTACACCAGATCGTTATTGAACTGTTTACTTCTGTATAGTAATGTAAAAGGTATTGTACAATAAACTGTATTTTATGGTACTATATTGCATTACATTAACCATTATCCTGATTTACATATCTCTAGGTATTGTCCATTACTGATTTAAAAATGTTACCACCACTGCCAAAATAAAATATGTTACTGATCATTCTTGTTTCTATTGTTTCTAACACGATCGGGAGTTGTTGCCAAAGGCCAGCACTAAACCTGGATCAACAACACTGCACTTTTGTTCTCACTAAAGAACTGTATTCACCACGAGCACTAGAGCACGCACTGTGGACTGGTGTTTATGTTACGTGTGAGTGAACTGAAACTGGGTTATTACTTCGGGGCAAACTTGCGGATTATAAATAAGCAATACACACTGCTGTATTGCTGCATTAACATTGTTGTTGTTTACTGATGTTAGCCATCAGGTATTGGATTATACAATTAATCATTCATTGCACCTGGATTATCATTGTTTGTATGATTATTGAGCACCTGCACACTGTTAACCACTTTGCCACAGGACACAATAAATACATACAGTTACAAGGATGAGGCATAGTTCATTTCTGAATCCTGCTCTATTAATTAGCAGCCTGAAGTCACAACACTCACAACACCATTGACTCTCCTCAAGGTATAAAGTTATGAATATTAACACCTTATACTTTATATTATGTATGTTGATGTTCCCACATGGCTAGCTTGTAGCAGTGGCGTAATACTATTACATGACAATTGTGTAACTGTGTATTTTATATTGTTTTAAAATATTACTTTATGTATAGTTACTGACTGTACATTATATAACAGATGGATATGCCCAGCTTGCTTAGGAATTACTGTGGATTGCTTAATTGATTAACACGGGAAAAAAAAACATGAGAATGCAGTCAAGTAATAGTATGCCAATACTCATTCTCAGATACATTAAGACAATTGTTTGTCTGTTAGTTTGCTAAATTTGTCAAGCTGATATTCAGTATTATAAACTGTAGGCTAAAGAAAGTGCTGTTCTGGAACAGGTTTTTGAGAGTGAAAGGTGTTAAAGCCAGCCCTGCCACAGGATATACTCCAAATAGTATTTTTAAGCAACAGCAATGTCTAGCTGTCCCCCCCGATCCATGTTCAGAACAAGAGCTATCCCCATTCCCCTGGTGAGATGAACAACACATGAATATTTATGAGTTTCTCATTCACACATGTAGCATTGCAACATTCTTGCTGCTCATGTACCATTCATCTCTGCCTTATTGAAGTTCTTTTACTATATTCCTGGCTGTATTTTATTTAAACAAAAAGATATTCCTTGTATGACATTTTAATGATTCAGTCTCTCTTTCATAGATCTGTGTAAATCCACTCAAGTCTGAACCTCATTTTATGGTTCTTCTGCCTTCTGACATCATCTGTTCTGCATTTTATTAAGGCAGTTCAGGCACGCTTTATTTTAATGGATACTTTTTATAATATAAAAATGTGTTAAGTAGTATTTAACTGGCTGTTAATCAACACTTCACTCCATTGTTGAATGATGTTCCAAATATACTAGCAACCATTACTGTACTTACATAATTGGAGGCAAGATCAGGATGTAAGTAGTCAATTCCTGCAAGAAAGGAATAATTGTTCAAGGACCACAAGAGTAGTTAAAGGCTTAAACATATTTGCACAAACACCTTTATACGCTAACAAAAGTTGATTTAGAGACCAGGCTGGCTGTGGTCTCCATGGTGATGCGAATAAGACTTAAGGCCCTCTGCTTAACTCCCTAGAATTCTCCAGATGGCTGGTGTCCCAATTTGTTTTTGAAGCAATAATATACTAACATGTGTGCACATTGGTAAACACCCTCAAGAGCAGTCTTTTGTTTTAGTGAGATTGCTGGTTAGAGAGAGGAAAGGAGAGCAGACCAGAACTGTAATATCAGCTTTAATAACATCCAGCTAAAACACCCCAATAACTGAATCTTGTTTAAAGGACTTCAAAATGAACTATATTAACCTGGATTGCCACTGAAGGAAGGAACAGTTAACAACTGTTGAATTAATTATGGACTGCCTTGTCGTGTTGCACATCTCAATGTCAAGAGGATTGCTCATTGAACAAAGGCCTGAAAGGAGGCAATGCCCAAAGCTGTCACCCTATGGATCAGCTCTGTGAAATGTAAAGAGGTGTACTATATGTCTAGATGTTGTTTCTTTAACAAAATGGGAGATTTCTATTCTAATACTTACTGGCTCATATTTACTCGCACAGTTATCCTGCATGCATATACTGTACATATTTGTTTATTGATTTAAGAGTATTGCTGTTTCCTATCGAAATGACACATTATAGACAATTGATGAATGTATTTTCCATGTAATCAATATTTACACTAAAGAGATATCTGAATATTATTGATTTGAACTTACCGATTTCTGCTAATTTTGTATTAATCATCTTTTCTACTTTTGTAGAAACTATTGTGATTTACTGCTCAATTGTTAGTCTTTGCAATCTTCAAATAGTAAGGATGAAATGTATTCCAAAGTGCTAATTAAATTAAACCATTCATTAACTGTATTCTTAATTTGGACATTGTAATGTAATTTCTTCCTACAGTGTATAATATCAACATTCAGGTATATTTAACATGCATATTTGGATATTTATTTACTAATAAACATCTGTTAACTCGGGTGCCTAACACTGGAAATTCATTTTAGAAATTTGAGCAGGAATTCGAAGGTAGTTCTAAACCTTCGAAGGTTCATCAGGCGGCATTCACACCCAGTATGTTTTTATATTTTTCGCTGTTAACAGAAACCATTTGACAGTGTGTGAATACTATAAATCACATATTAAATGCATAGCACTAAAACAAAAGTTGTTGTATTAAATCCACTACCAAAACATTATACCTACTAGCAACTCTATATGGTGCTGCTGCTATGTATTTGAGCAGGGTATATTATGCCAAAGCACGGGGGGTGGGTTAGCTGTATGCAGGAATGTCATTTTTAAAAAGCCGGTTTACACACGGATTGATTTTAAATTTGATTCACAGTTGGTGCTGAGACATTCCAGCGGGCATCTACCATCTATTGGAGCCCACTAGAGCTGGAAGCTGACTGGCTGACGATACTGAATCATTTCAGTAGTGTGGAGTAGTGGTTAGGGCTCTGGACTCTTTACCTAGATTGCTCCAGTAAAAACCCAACTGTATAAATGGGTAATTTGTATTTAAAAAATAAAGTAATTGTATGTAAAAAATAATGTGATATCTTGTAACAATTGTAAGTCGCCCTGGATAAAGGCGTCTGCTAAGAAATAAATAATAATAATTTTCTAAAATTCTGTATTTTTATAATAGTTTTTAAAGGTTAGCAGTATTGATGAGCAGGGATCCTAGTTTTCCACAATAAAAAAAAATTAAATTCTCCAATTTAAAAAAAAAAAAAAAAAGAGAATAATCTGCGTTGTGTTTTTTGCCCCGCCCCAAGTGTAAAACTAAAAAATCTGCATTTTTCCATGTTCTCAAAGAAAATCCGCGTTTTTTCCGTGTTATTCCGCAGCAAACGGATTCCAGGCTCCGTGTTGATGAGTAACCTTTACTTACCATCATCCATGATTGCTATGGTCACACCTTTTCCAGTAAAGCCCAATTCCCAAGCTTCAGCCACATTCAGATCAAGTCCTGGGGTCCCATCTGCTTGACCAGTATTTATCTAAATTTGCCAAACAATATGGGAGCGGTTTATGATGAGAAGAGACTGAGCTTGTTTATTACAAATGACAATTTGAAGGGCAGTCAAGTCAAGAATGTAAATGTCACCCAGTTGTCCTGACTTAACAGCAGCTGGAGAGCACTTAATTACAAGCTTAATAAATGCATCCAAGTCCTAGCTGCATGTGGATAAGAGTTGAAGGGCTGGTGAATTGTATTTGCAGGGCAGCCATTTCAATGGAAATAATCATTTAATACTATACTGACAGCATGCTATAGAAAACAATTGTAAACATGTGTTCATATATAACATAAAAATAGTGATACCAATGATCGTCAATGGTAATGCAATGATTCTGAATAGAGGAACAGGGTGGCTATGGTATCGGGAATTAGTACAATAGCATTCTAGTAGTAAAATGTTCACATTTCGACATACCAAAGCTATCTCAAAGGTATGAACAAGTACAGACTGGCTATTTTAGTACCAGACAATTGGCTACCCTATCATGGTGTTTTGACAATATCATTAACTATAATATGTATCTTTACATTTTTCATATTGTTGTAACATATTGTTGTCTTTTTGAAATCCATGTATGTAAGCAATCCATGTATGTAAGCAATTCGAATAGTTCATGTATTAAAATCAAACAAAAATAAACAAGTGAAAGTATAACAGTATACTGTCTGCAGTGTTTTTAAATGTAATATATTCAATCTAATCTCTTTTGTTTGTATTAACTATCTAATGGGTTTTAATGAACTATTACCAATCTGGCTGAAATACTTGTACCCTACCTTACCTAAATAATGTGCTAGCAACACGTGATCAACGCACGATCTGCCATTCTCTTCATTCAAAATCACCTTTTCTTTGACGATCTGTCATTAGTTAGTGTGAATCGGGTGTATTTCTCAATACTTATGTATATTGGGCAAGGCTGCATGAATAATCCATTTAAAACCACTTACAAGATACCACTGTTTGGTAAACAATGGGTCATTCATCTTAACGTCAATTTCATTAATATCTCTGTAGCCTCTCTTCTTTCTGCCAAACCCTTCTTGTTGCAATACATTCTTCACCTGAAATAAAAAAAATATTAATTAATGGGTTTACTGGAACTACATGTATCTACCAAAACAAAAAACTATTCTTTATTATTGAAGAAAACTTGAAAGATGGATAAAATAAAATCTTACATAATTACCCCAAACAAAAGGACTGAGTAATTTCACCGTAGAAAAGACATACAGCAAACACGGCACGCATTTGCAAGTGACCTAAACCTACTCTGTTATTTAGCCCAATGAACATTTTGGAGGATTTTATTGAGCTGTTGTTATGATGTTGTGAAAGAATAGCGTCATTGGAAAGGCTGTTTCCATCAGGCAGAGAGACTCAGACACAAGAAGCTGCAGGTTTAAGCGCTAATGCGCATATCTATTACAAAAACTAGATAAACAAAACACACAAACAAACAAAATGGCACAGTGGCCAAAATACATGGTTTAAACAAAACACATGAAAAAATACTGTACCTATACCCTTCAATTTGCACTGCACAGCACAGCACCTCTAACCTTCTCACTGACATTAACTCTGATACCCTTTTTATACACCTGTGGCTGGAGCCTAATTAATCATTAATCATTCCATTATGGCCCCAGCCACATTCCCGGGTGTTCTGGCAGGGAGGAATTTAACCCCCTCCCTGCCAACCTCATATTACCCATTGTGGCAAAGTGGTTAAGTGGATACCGATGCAGGAGTGATGCAGTGCGTGATTAAACAGACAAGAGAGTTATAATCCGGTTGGAAAAGGGATTTTTATTATATCCAGATCTGGTGACCAAATAATAGGACTCCGGCAATACATAATGATGTGTATTGCACGGAGTAAATAACAACGGGTTGAAGTCCCAAACAATAAACACAAAATATCCACCCCACAATAATACTAACACGGTCACCAGTCCTGGGTGCGTGCAGTAGTGCTCCTGGTGGGTGATACAGTTTATTAGTGACAGTAGTGCAGTGCTGTTCCGGCTTTGTGCTGGCCCTTGGCGATAGTTCCGGAATCATGTGAGCTGTCTAGTAATTTATAAACAAACTAAACACTCACGATACTGTTATTTCTCACGGGATCTCTCACAGTCCTTCCAGGTTCAAAACACAAACCAAAGCAAAGGAACAGATTGCATTTCTCCGTCCTCTTTTATGCTGTCACACATGACCCCTTGGTAAACGAGTGCAACCGCCCCTCCAATCTGCGGCTGCCACGTCATTTCCCTTCCGGGTCAATGCGTTACTGCAACGGAGTCCCGCCCCCTTTCTAGCTGGCCGACTTCCCTTGAACCCTGGCAAAGAACTGTTAGGCCAGCCCTTCCAGGGAACTCTGTTCTTGCTGCTCAGCACCCTCACAGGTCAGGAGGGAGATTTACTACCAAGAATCATTGTATTTGTCACACCCATACATTACACTGGCAGGGCTTCCGCCCTTCCACAGATGTCAATAAGTATATAGAGATCTGTAGTAAAATAAAAAATTTAAAAAAAAAAACTTTTTAAATCTAATGTCAGAATCAATGTATACTCTTTACTACAAAGTAGGAACAATGAATATATATTTTAGTGCTAAAAAGTATGATCTTTTCAATATTTGTCAGCACTTAGCAAGCAGAATGTTTGAATATTGCCATTAAATACAAATAGTGTTAAAATAGTTAATTGCGATAATTTGAAGAGTTGATACTGTTTATTAAATAAACTATTCTGTACACACTATCTTTCAAAACTTCAAAAGTCTCTTCTTCGGGTATTAACAGAAATTTAAAGTTATAGATGTTAAATTTGATCTTGAAGGGTCTTGAATGCTTGTGTTTGTATGTAACGGTTAATCAAATAGACATTTAATAATTGCTACAAAAATCTTATGGAATGTACAATTATTGATTAAAGAAAATAGATCATTAAGGCAGTATGCTGGCTCCCAGAGGTTAAGTGGTTTTGTGGAACGTTAAGTGGAAACAGTGTAAGAACAATTTCCTTACATAATACAGTACATAATACATAATAGATATATACATTTCGCTCAGATTACCACATTAGCTCACTCCAATGTACTGTATATTAGAATTCTTGGAACTATACATGCTATGTTTTTCAATACGCACCATCAGAAATGCTTCATTAAATTCAGTGAAACCATTATGGCAATTCTTAACACCAACTAATAGAGTACTAAATGGAAAATGTGTATTTTGTGACTTGGCTCGATAATTTGTAAAGGATTTGAAAAGCATGCATTCTTGTTATAATTAGAATCTTGTTGAAACATTGTATGAATAGTGACATCAAAAGCTAATGGTCTTTACATTGAAAAATACTTTTTTTTTCTATTTTCAGCATCTAAATGTTCAGTATTCAAGGCATTATTTAGCCTAAGCAATGAACTGAAGAGAACTGAAGTGAAAAGCTAAAATAGACTGACATGCTAATTTAGCAGCCTGGACAAAGATACTTATCCAAGGAAATATAAATGGGAAGATAATTAAAATTATTAACATGTTTTATTATTTATACAATGGGGGTGGATTAAATGTGCACCTGCATCACAATGCCATCTTAATTTGTTACTTGGCTGCCAGTTTGAAAATAATTTAGCGGTTAGTCTATATAATTAGACCCAGTCTTTGTGACTAGTTCAAATCTTACAAACATTGCAAGATTTTGTAAAATGAGAGGAGACATATTCAATGCCACATTCTGCTAAAGTATCTATAACAGCTTTAATTCAATGACATGACAAGTTAGACTTCTCGAGCAGGGATAAAATTGACAAGACAATTAATTAGGAAGATGGGATTTTCATCTTTCTTTAAATATTACAATCAATTAAGAAATGTAACTGCTGTTTCATTTTTCAAAAGCCAGTATTTTAAAGATGGCTTTGTATAATTTGTTCTTTCATTGAAACTGAACTACAGTATATAATAAAAGAAGACTGATTCGTGTCTAAAACATTAGTGTTTTCATCTCTTTTTTACACACACACACTCCACCTTGTGTGCTAACATTTCTGCCAACATTTGTTTTTCTGGCAAATGGCACTTCAAAGACAGTCCCACACAAGACTTTTCTGGGAACATTCACAGGGCTCAATACAACCTGCTGCTCTTTGCTCTTCGTCTCTGCTTTTATACCATTTGATAAATGTATTTGATGTCCTTTTATTTTACATTTAAATAAACATAAGATCTTGTAAAAAGACAGGAGGTTATGCTACCTATCTATGCACATTTTGAAGTATGTTTCCCCTTGTAGAGGACCTCTAGTCTCTGGTAAGGTAAGGTAGTGCAAGATGTTTATAGCAGTTTTGAAGACTAATGACTAATGCCAGCCGATCCTGGAGCTCAGCACCAGGGTTGTTGAATCCAGTTATCACCTGAGCTCATCAACCCCCTCCACATACAACTCAGAGTGGATCATACAAGTCAAAATAAGCTAATAAGAAAATCTCAGACCATAGAATTTGTGTTTTGTATTTTCAAATACTATTTATTTTAACAAAAGCTCTTCCAAATATGAAGTAACTACTTTAGCTTAGAATTTGTATCTTCTGGTGCAGGTGAATTCATCACAAACTTCTTGAGTTGTGCTCAATTTGCAAATTAGATTTATGATTTACAAACATGTTTACCCCTTAATTTTGGTCAAGGACCAGAAATGTTGTTTGTCCAATGACATTATTGCAATTCCTCTGCAGTGCACTAGCTGGCCAACCTACATGCCTGTAATGGAGATACATTTATTCATGAATGAAACGTAGGTTGGTCTGGCTGCTGTCTTTACCCACCCATGTAAATATCAACTTTAACACTGTCATGAAAGAGGAGTTACACTGAAGTGGAGTTAGAGGCCAGATGCATGAAAAGAAACACAATATTAAATTGGTGCTGCAGGATTTCATACAGTAATTGTTATACACTGGCGTAGATTATGAATAGACCCTGTTTTGTTGTAGGCATAGACGGTTGAAAAATGTAACTGCAGCAACATGCTATGCTGTATGTGCCATTTTTTTCTGATATCTCTATCACATTGATGCTGCAGGATCTGATAATACAAATACTTCAGCTTTTGATTTTAGTTTAGGTTTGAGGTTTATGTGGCCTTGTGGCAATGTGCCCCGCCCCTGTGTGCATTTGTGTGTTATATGTTGTATGTTGCGTGCGTGTGTTAATGTTGGTGTATAGTCATTGGTACACGGGATGTAAACGGGTCTGTGTTTCACGTGTATTTAAAAAGTGTAGATTTGTATTTAGGCACGAGGAGAGCACAAATCACTTCACGTGCTGGTTAAATGTAATATGTGAGCACGGGGTTGCACGTAATTAATTCACGTGCTGGGATTCAAGTGAATAATTAATTAGTAATTGAATCCCAGCACAACAGTATATATAGATGCACATTTCTGTCACTCGGGGTTAGGTGTTCGGTGAGTGGAGAACGGGTTTGGAGACGGAGGTAATTGTAAAAGTAAAGTAAATAGTTAAATCTGCTCACTGTGTTTTGTTCGTCTGTCTGTGCACTGTCTAGTCCGTTTTGTGTGTCTATTTATTTTGGCGCAAGTGCCGTGTCCAGTGTTTTTTGTGTTTCAAACCTTTTATTTTCTGTTCTGTTTATTAAATGCTGAGCGAAAGCATTCGCTCAGCTCCATCAAACCACAACTCTCTGTCTGTTTATTTCCTGGCTCTGGTCTGACGCCACTCACTCCGGCCGTCTTTGTGACACGTGGTGTCCTGCGTGGGATCGACAGCGCCTCCAGGACTCAGGCCAGAGCAGGAACCGCATTCTTGGATTTAAAAAAAAAAAAAAAAAATGGCAGAAGACACCATCAAAGTGCGGGACTGGATGCTGGAAAATGCTGGGCAGGAGGCCCAGTCTATCCCAGTAGTCGTCCGGTTCCTGCAGTTTATGGATAGGGAACGATGGGAGGCTTATGCAAGGGAACAGACCGTAAGCACCTGGGAGGAAGGTGTGGGGTTGGTCCTCAGCTACCTGGAGGCAATTATAAGTGGAACAGCAGCCCAGGTAGCAGGTCCACCAGCAGAGGAAGAATGCCTGCTGTCCCCATCTCCACCAGCAGAGGAAGAATGCCTGCTGGTTTTGCGTCCACAGCCCGAGCGGGAGGAGCCAGAGCGTCCACAGCCAGAGCGTCCACAGCCCGAGCGGGAGGAGCCTGAGTGTCCACAGCCCAAGCGGGAGGAGCCTGAGTGTCCACAGCCCAAGCGGGAGGAGCCCGAACGTCCTACGCCTGAGTGGGAGGAGCCCGAACGTCCTACGCCTGAGTGGGAGGAGCCCGAACGTCCTACGCCTGAGTGGGGGGAGCCCGAACGTCCACAGCCCAAGAGGGGGGAGTCGGTGCGTCCACAGCCCAAGAGGGGGGAGTCGGTGCGTCCACAGCCCAAGAGGGGGGAGTCGGTGCGTCCACAGCCCAAAAGGGAGGAGTCGGTGCGTCCACAACCCAAAAGGGAGGAGTCGGTGCGTCCACAGCCCGAAGAGAGGGAAGTCGGGGCTTCCACAGCCCCAGGACCCAAGCTGCCAGCAGAGGGAGAATGCCTGCTGGTTCCACCTCCACCAGCAGAGGGAGAATGCCTGCTGGTTTCCCCGTCAAAGGTGGAGCTGCACCAGTTCCCTGCAAGAGAGGCAGAGCAGCACCAGTCCCCTGGAAAAGGGGGAGACTACACGCTGCTCCCACCTCCATCGGCAGGAAACTACACACTGCTCCCACCTACACCGGCAGGAGCAGAGCAGCCGGAGCCGCCTCTGCCTCCGCCACCTCCACCGGAAGGAGCAGAGCAGCAGGAGCTGCCTCTGCCTCCGCCACCTCCACCGCTTCCTCCACTAGGAGCAGAGGAGCAGGAGCTGCCTCTGCCTCCACCACCACTAGGAGCAGAGGAGCAGGAGCTGCCTCTGCCTCCACCACCGCCAGGAGCAGAGCAGCAGGAGCTGCCTCTGCCTCCACCACCGCCAGGAGCAGAGCAGCAGGAGCTGCCTCTGCCTCCACCACCGCCAGGAGCAGAGCAGCAGGAGCTGCCTCTGCCTCCACCACCGCCAGGAGCAGAGGAGCAGGAGCTGCCTCTGTCTCCGCCATGTCCACCAGCAGAGGGTGAATGCCTGCTGGGTCCCTGTCCACCAGCAGAGGGTGAATGCCTGCTGGTATCACTTCCCCCACCAGCAGAGGATGAATGCCTGCTGGTATTACTTCCCCCACCAGCAGAGGAGGAATGCCTGCTGGTAACACTTCCCCAACCAGCAGAGGATGAATGCCTGCTGGTATCACTTCCCTCACCGTCAGGGGGAGAGAAGCAGGAGCTGCCTCTCCCTTCACCAGAAAGACCAGGACGTGAAGCTGGCGGCCCTCAGCAGCCCTTGCATAGGCTGCTGAGGGAAGCATGGGGAAGAACCGCCCGGCCGCAGAGGCCGAGAAGAGGGCCAACACCCGCACCCCGGCTGGTCCTGACTCCCTGCCACGCTTCACCCAAGGATGACTGTCTGGCATTGCCTGGGGCTGCCTGTCGCGCCGCATCGCCTGGGGTGGCCAGCCACGCCGCATCGCCTGGGGTTGCCAGCCGCTCTGCATCGCCTGGGGCTGCCTTTTGCTCCACACAGGGTGCAGGGTGCGAGGGAGAAGTGGAGCTCTCTCTCTTACTGCATACACAATGTAGTATTGTGTATGCAGTAAGTTTCAAGTATAACAGTCTTTATAACTGACCATTTGAGTGACTCAGACCTACATAAGGAGCATCTCAAACTCAAAAGAAACAGCAAGCTGTAATATACTCTAATACAGACGCTGAAACCGCAAGTGATCACTGAAGTTATTATATTGATGCTATCACTACACCCTCAACCAAATGGATAGCTGGCAAGGACAGTCACATTTGTTTTAGGAGGCCTAGTATGTGTAACATTAAAACCCCAACTAGGGCTGATACAGCCAGGAAATTGTAATAACAGAAGTGTTGAAACCATCATAATTTACACTGACAGCAGCATAAAAATAACACTTCCACAAAATGTATGAATTAACATAGACGGGGACTGTAATTATAAGACATTTAATCATCTTCAACCTTTACCACATTTTCACAGTTGGAAACATGCACCAACTGGCCAAAAAATAAGAGAACAACTTTATTAGTGTGTAGCACCATGTAGCATCCGACACATTTTTTGTCTGGAAACAGGTGTGTCTTGTCCAGTGTTCAGGGTTTCTGTGATTTGGGCCACTAGAGCACAAGTCTGTTGCTTGTCATTACGTTGCATACATCTGCTGTCTTGATCTGTCATGACATACTTGGAACCAGAATTATATTCTTCAGTGGTGGTTTCTGCAGTAGTCACCATTCCTGGAACACCTGGGAGACCTTTTAGTTGCACATCTTGGTCAATGCAACCACTGTGTTGAGAGACCAGGGGCTCGTTTCTATATCACAAGGTCGTATGTGTAAACACGACAAGTCTTTTGACCACTTCTCATCACTGACCGTGATGGGGTCTCGCGTGTTTCTATATACCTGTCAGGTCTTAATTGCTGTCGCGTTTGAATAAGATGAATAGTATTACCTGGCAAATAGGTCAATTACACACCACAATTTCGAATGGTCTGGGAAATTGCATTCACGTGTATAACTATTGATGAAGGATACATATACTACTGTATTAAATGTTCTAAAACACATTTTCAACTACCCTTTATGTAATTGTATGTATACTCATGTGATGCAGTCATTTGGAAGTGCACCATTCACACAGAATTTTAGCTATTACATAGTGTTATAGTTAAATTGGTATATATTACCACATAGTAATTACACCTGTCAGAACACATGTGACACAACATTTAAATAAAAGGATATTAATTCCTAAGGGAATTTGTGTTATGTGTTTGGAAACGAGGGATGATGGTGTAATATAGTGGAAGCACTTTTCCACATATTGAAAAAACTGGCCGAAAAAGTAAGCATCTTAGCAGACCCAGCTTACAAGTGCTGTTAGATGAAGTTGAGAATAATAAGGAATTGTTATTTTTGAAACTGAGCAACAAAATAATTTTTTCAGCAAAAAAGATGAAATGGACAGAGATAGCAAATAAAATGACTGCTGTCAGTACTGGGAGGAGCAAAAAGAAATAGACAGATTATAGTAGTGTGACCCGCAAAAAAAACATCGGCCTTGGAGAGGTGAGAGTGAGAAAACAGGTGGAGGGTCCCCACCCTGCTACATTCTATCTGCAGAAGAGAAAGGAATTTAAATTTTGGGGACGTCTACCACTGATGGTGTTCCAGGCGGATTTGCCACTTTGCCATCTCATGTCCCAACTGAGAGCAGTTGATCCCTGAGGTATTTATTTTCATCCATCGAAACTAAACATGTGCAGCTGCAGTGCCGACATAGTGGAAACTGAGAAAGCCTGGCTTTAAATAGAAAAGAGAAAATTACAAATAAAAGAAGAAATGTTGGCATTGAAGCAAGAAGAGGTTGCTATACAGAAGGAGTATTTGCAGGTTGCAAAGGAAATAGCAGATACTGCCGAAAAACAATTGATGGCAACGCAGACGGTAATGTGGATGCTAATGCATGCCAATCCTTCTCTCCCTGCATCTATGGGAGTTCCACCGATGCCTCCCAGAATGTCTGATGAGAGTTCCCAGTTTTACATAAACAAAACGGTATCACTTTCTGTATTCTACTTGTTCAAATTTGGAACTCACTATTTTAATGTATGTTTTTTGTTTTTTTTTGCAGATGCTTTCCCTCAGGCTCGCAAAGTTCCAGTTAACTGCACACCACATGTTACTTTCCCCCTTTATTATTTTGTATTATGCAACAAAATAACGTCTTCAGTCTGTGGTGTTATGTTACGTTTATTTAGCAACACAAGTGCTTATTTATATTTAAACATATAGTTGCAAAAACATTCTGTACAGCTTTAACAATCATTGTTTGCTTTGTATTGCAGCAATTCAAAATAAAATTAAAACTAAATTAAGTATACTACTTTTTGTAAGGGAACTGCATACTTTCTCCACTTTTTCTTTAACACAATGGTAATGTGTCTGGCGCCGCATTAAGGTTAAGCATATCTTTCTTGAATTAATGTATGTCGAACTTGGCGCCCTTGAGAACTTTCAGGCACATGTTCAGGCTAGTCATGTTGTTCAAGCTGCTCATCTTCGATATCTTCTAGTGTCATATTGCTCTGCTGGGATATGTTATGAAGTACACATACCGCTATAATTATCTTCACACACTTTTCAGGTGAATATTTTAGAGCACCGCCAGATGTGTGTAGAGGTCTAAAGCGCATTTTTAGGGCCCCTATGTACCTTTCAATAACTTGGCTAGTTTTGTCATGTGCAGCGTTATATTTCTCCTCTGCTCTTGATGTTGGTGTTTGTACGGGTGTTAAAAGGAATGGAGGAAGGGGGTATCCACTGTCTCCCAATAGCCAGTAATATTCTTTGGTTTTTCAGATGTTTATGTAATGTACTCAACAACAACAACAAAAAAAAACTATTACATCCGACTGTTTCTCCGTTCGTTGTACTATTTACAGTGTTTTGAATACAGCTGTCAGAAAGACTGCTGCGGGGCTTCTAGGTAGGAGTATATCTCCGGTCCTTCTAGTGTTAATAAAGTCTACAGCATATTTTGTCCTTTTGCAAATTTTCAACAAACTCACTGGAAAGGTTGGCGATCCAAGTCCCAAACATATTAATTTAGCCTTATAAAATTGGTTTGGTTCCTGTTGAGGTGTCTCAGGTCTAGGATGGTGCGAAAGCCAGCATCCTTTTTTGGCACCAGAAAGTATCTCGAGTAGAACCCCTCTTCTTGAGAGGTGCGTTCTACGAGATGGATGACTTGTTTGAGAAGCAGTTTCTCTACTTCTTGCCTGAGTGCCAAAACCGTGATCCCTCGAAAGGGAGGAAGTCCTGCGCGGAACTGCAGTGTGTAACCGGTGTGTACGGTGGCAAGCACCCAGGAGTTTGAGGTGCAATTGCACCAGTATTGCAGCTGATGTTGTGTAAACAGGTGGGCCTGAGGCCGCAAGCCTTCAGGGCCCCTGCTGGGGTAGAGCACACACACATACAACGGACAGCCGAGAAAAGACGGCCTGTGACATAAGTGTAGCAGACCGTGAAGAAGAAACCACTGATTCCACGAGTCAGAAGATCTCTTTCGAAAAACAGCACATAAGTGTACCTTACTGTAGGTGAGATGCAAAAGAGGAAGTGGGCTCCGCGGAGCGACTACCCTCGGCAGGCGGGACTGAGGACGTCACTCCACGGAGGGGCCTATCGGCAGCTCTGACATAAAATGCTCAGTGAATACCTACCTAAGGCAAGCATAGGTTGAACTGCTCCCCTTAAGGGTCAGTAAATTGTATCAGTCTTGACACAGGAAATATTCACTACATGGGGAACTTCTAGATACATGCTCGGACTACGGACCACAATTCTCCAGTCAGCTACTCACAAAGGTATGCAAAACCTGGGAGTCATACAGAAGCTCACCACCAGCTACTACCCGCAGACAAACCTGACAGAATAGGTGAACCGAACCTTAAAGGTAATGGTAGCATCCTTTGTTGGTAAGAACCATCAGTTGTGGGATCAGTGGCTGCCGAAGTTCCGATTCTCTCTGAACACTGCGAAGCACGAACACCACGGGCCATATCCCTGCCGAACTAGCTCTGGGTTGGAACATCAAGGGCCCACTGGACCGCTTGATTGCTGCGTCATCTTCTTCATTGTCTGATCCCTACCTGATCCTAGAACGTCAATAACGGATGGCATGAGAGGCATTCTAACTGCTCGTATAAGCTCACACCCACCCCATTGGCCTAATTTGAATTTCTCCAACCAAGCTCTGTTATCCACATGTTGGTGAGACCTAACTATTTTTCATATTTCATTATCAGGATTGTGTTTTTCTATTTTATTTCGCTACTTTGGGACTTTTTCGTTTTCTTTTTGGTACTTTTCTATACTACAATTATCTCCTGTCGGCTTTGTGTTTGTCTTGTCAAGCCAGTGAGTGTTGTTTACGTGTGATTGTATATTGGAAACAATCCAGACACCTCCCTTGGTTGTTTGTTTTATGTTTTATGTTCTTATAGTTTTTTTTCTTTGTTTCATTATATATCTGTTCACCCACTATTCACATTGTTATACTCTGCAATAAACCATTTATTCGAAAATCGGCACAAGTAACCTCCCTTGTTTTACTGCTGTCAGTCCATCTTGCTGATCCTAGTTCACTATTAACGGGCCTAGTAACAGTTCCTTTTGAGGACAGTGCGGCTGCTTATCAACCAAACAGGTGGATCGTTACAACACTATTTTCATGCTCAAAATACATCAATGGCCCTCAAACAATGAAAGTACTATAAATGACGTGCCCATTGCATATTTGTAATTACGGCCTTTGAACTACATAGAGGATACTGATGATCGTTCGTAATATACGTTTTTTATTTGCTGCAGGAGGATGTCCCAGTAAATCACGAGCCCTGACGGGTGAATGGTTTAAGGACATCCTCCTATATACCACAATTATGTATTTACATTTGTACATTTTTTATATTAAATCAGTTAATTCAGGGATTTTTTTTACCTGGAGGATCTTTACTTTCTTTGTCAACTATGCTTCAATGTGGATTCATTTCGAACCCTGTATATGGTCTCTTCGCAACTGACTTTATAGATAGAACCTGGAGCTCAGTCTGTCAATTTGCAGGCTCTCTTGTTTCCTACTGTTACCGGTGTTAATGAAGGGGCTACAGACTGTTCAGATAAGTCAGACGCAGGCAGATTGGTAGTTGGTGTTTCTTGAATAAACTTGTTCTCAAGGAAATCAGAGTCCAAATCAAAACAACAATAGAAATTTGAAATTATTTCAGATATTTTAAACTTAAGAAACAACACACCACTGGATTGGAATATAAGCAAATATACATTAGAAACTAGTCCCGGTAAGCATGTTATTCCACTTATGTTATCTCACTCATGTTATCCCAATCATTGTTTCCCACTGAAGTGTAATAGCAAAAATGTATCCCATACTAGATATACCCACTCTTGTGGTATAAATACATTACACCACCCATGAAGTTAACAATTCTATTACAGTTGCCTTATCCTAAATTTGAAGCCTGTCACAGTTTGAAATCCAATTAATTCATTTAATTATGAATATTTCTTCTTGGTAGATAAAATGCCATTGCTGTGATATCTAATGTTTATGCCGTTTTATTATTTGCAGTCATGCCAATACTTTTGAGCTTTCTGTATTTTATAAGGCAGTTATAATAGGCAAAAAAATGTGACATATTTGAAAAAGTGTATAGAAATTAGATTAACCAGGTAGTCCCAGGTTTCATATTTCCTGTTACAGTAATCTACAAGTTAAAGGAACAAGCCAGAAATTAGCTGTCACTCTCCCTGATTAACTGACCATATACAGCGTGGTTGCTATAGGAACCCAGTGAACGGTGGAAAATGATCATCAGCGGCAAGGCTTACCCTTGGGTCCTTTTCAAGGCGTTGTATATGCTGAAGGCTGCGTCTTCTCCTTGCTTTTGGAATGGCGTTGTGATAAAAATGGAATAGTCCTTCCGCAAAAGGGAGCTAAAATGAAAAGATGACAGGGTCACTCAGACTGTCTGGGATGTAAATTACATTTGTTTATAGTCCCATAATAGTGCCATAGCAGCAAGTTAAATAGAGCCCACAGTATCCAGATAACTAACTAGTGAAGCATTTCATCTCGGTTAAAAACATGTACAGTACAACTTAACATTTTAATATAGGCTACAGTAAATGTATTGTACAGTATCTCATACAATTCTTACATTGTGGCCATTTCAAAACATACATCTGTAATAAGGGTAATCTAATATTTTCTCAGCAAAGTGGCTTTAAAATACATGTAAAGTGCTATATAAAATCTAAAAATCACTAAAAGAGGTAGCGGTAGTCATTTTAAATATATCCATGTGCTACTGTTGTGTACAAAGCTTATTTTCATAAAATAGGCTTCCCAGTTTCCTATTTAACCTTAGGGTAATATACAATATTCTAACAATATTCTAAATATCTCAATATTATACAAAAATGTATTTAGAAGGTATAAATGACTGGAGAATAAAATATTCTATCCCTCTGTAAATGCTATGTTGTATTTCAGTGTAAGGTTCTACTTTTCTTCAGATTTGATCAGATACAGGCATTTTGTGTTTCACTGTGGTATAAAGTAAATTACTAAATCTAAATATAACCCTCTAGTGCCATTGTCTGCTTTGTATATTGTAATAAAAATGCCAAAAATAAATAAAACAATAAAATATTTAACTGAAGGTATTTAAAAATGCACCCAGTGGAAGCAATGTCACAGAAATGTTGTACAACTTATAACTCACACATAGAGGAGAGTAGTCCATGCAAGTTTAACAAAAAATGACACTTGTTAATTCATTTTGCAATACTGATTGCTACAAGTTATCCCCAGCCTCCCCTACTAAGGCAGAGGTATTAGGAACTGCCACAGTTTACATGGTTTGTATACATAGAAACCAATTGTAATTCTAAAAATAATCCCTTTTAATGCACATTGTCATGAAGGGAAATAATAAACATGACTTTATTTCCTAAATACTCAGCAGCTTGTAAATGTCATTTATTGTTGATGGTTTATTGTAACTTTGTTTTGGTTTAGGCTTGTTGTGTTTCTCTATTATTCCAAACAATGAACTATTGAAAATGCAAAAATAAATTGCAGGTACAGTAACCGAACAAATCACAGTAAGTAATCATTCACAGGTGAGCAACAGTGAGAAGGGATTTTGTAATTCATTTTTTTATGCTGATGTTGATGCTCAAGAACATCATTACATCATTTTGATACTCTGACCAGCATTAATAAATCAACATGTAACCATTTTGTTTCAGAGCTGGGAAAATAAGTGACATAACTGCTTCTATTATTTATAATCTATTTTGTCAAAAACTGAATAACTGAGCAGAGGTTCATCTCTTTCTTTTTTGACAGTAATGAGGCATCATGTTCACATAGTGCAATATGCACCATTTATAAGATTTTAACTCAAGAAAGATGAATATGCTATATTTATGACTGAAAGGTGATATTGAGATATATAATGTAAAAAACCCTTCATTGTTTACATAAGGCTATTAAAGATAACCTGCTCTCCATTCTTGTATCTGTACCTAACATAAAAGAATTGTGGAATTTCTATGAATCTGACATTAATCATGTTAAATCGCTTGATAAATGCATGATCTGATCCTTTAAAAATTGCTCAATGCTTTCTAAAAGAAAAACAAACAAACAAATAAAAATGTGAAAAACACATAGCAGAAAGATAATATTTTGTGGATCATGTGCTGAACGGCTGGCTATCCTTTGGTTTCTTTTGACTGAATGTCATAAATGGTGATATTTAAAAGGAAAATCGATGTTCTTTTCAAAGAATATGTCTGAGCTGTTCAGGACTCAACGACAAGGAACTCCACATGCAATTTAATAGTCAGGATTCTTTATATATATATATATATATATATATATATATATATATATATATATATATATGATACACTCATAATAGTGTGGAGTACAGTAGCCAACTGCATGTACTTGATTATAAAATATTGCTCTGATAATTAAGTATCAGCTACTGCAAATACAATTATCAAAACTTGACAGGTTTGTTTTGGATATTGTCCACAATACATTCAATACATTTACAACTGTACGGTATATATAGAGAGAGAGAGAGAGAGAGAGAGAGAGAGAGAGAGAGAGAGAGAGAGAGAGAGAGAGAGAGAGAGAGAGAGAGAGAGAGAGAGAGAGAGAGAGAGAGAGAGAGATGAGTTGTGGTTTGCTGCAGAAGAGGGTGTCTGAAGGATAACGTTTATACATGCAAGGGTGCAAGAATCAAAATAACATTGTTTTTGTTAAATGTAAACGTCGTCTATACAATGCATCATTTTCCGTCTTCATTTTACCTCTTAATATATATATATATATATATATATATATATATATATATATATATATATATATATATATATATATATATATATATATATATATATATAGATAGACACACACACACACACACACACGTATTCATTATTTTAGTATTGGTTAATCCTAATATTTAACCAAGGGCCATACTTGCAATAAATGGACTACATTTAAAAATAATGGAGCCAACCTTACCACAATCAAACATAACATGTTGAACATGGAACTAAATGTGTTTGTTAATGCACACACAATAGTATACTAAATGCATTATTTAACAAAAAACTACACATTTGCCCCGTTAATATAGAAAACGATTCACGTATGCAATATTTACAAAGACAAAACAACTTATTGGTATTTCATTTTTGTTTCAATAAATTAAATGTTTGCTCAGAATCGCATAGCATTTTTAAAACTACCATACAACCATTTCGTTTCTGCAATCTTGTTCAGGGAAGTGTAATGTAACAAAGTGTTACTCAACAGATGCGTACCTAAAACAAACATACTGTATAGCCTAGAACGTATTTAGAGTAGACAGTTAAAGGGGAATTGACAGCTACGATTCACGTTGTAGTGTTGGATGACAGTCAATTTGATCCACTTGCAAGTCATTAGTTTAGCGCTAACTAATGATGAAAGAGATGAGGGATTGTCTTCATTTAGACAACACTGTTCTAACATTGTCACTATAAATCACCAGCGATTATTATTTGTTGTGCAAGACTGGCATACCATGTCTATTGTGTAAATACGTTTTCTCTAATTTAACAAGAGAACAGAAAGGGGAGCACCTGAAAATACAGTATGTGAAAGTACTGCAGTGAGATATATCAAGTTATTAGAGACTGAAGGCTGTCAACAAAAACGAATTCAAAGCAACAGAACAACGGTGTTTATTTTAGATAAAGCAATATCATATGAGACAATAAGATAACTTTCACTGTATTATGTTTAAATGTTATTTCAATTATTACATGTCAATATGTTTTTTTTCTCTAAACACTACACACATATGCGGCAGTTTTACTGTATTTATCTTACCTTTTTGCCACTGTTAAAACCGTGATCTGCTGCAACTTGCTTGGCTACGTCTTCCCCTTCATGCAACTGAACCAAGAAATGATTAGTAAATATCGCCTTCTCTGCATCTGCTGTTTCAAAAAGAATTAAATTAAGCAAAACCAGGATGACTGTAGTGCCATCCTTATTAAATCCTCGCATGGTTTTCGTTAATGTGAATGTTGTGGATGGAATAAAGGCTGCAGACGGCTGCTCACTTGAAATTAACGCTTTTCTGTATGCATCTAGCTGTGGATGAAGCAGTGTAAGTTAAATGGTCCGTCTATGAAATGTTGATTGTGTGTAGTATGTTCGTGTTTGGCACCAAATCTGCATTTTCAGCTTCCTTTCATCTATAATTCATCAGCACGCTCGTGGAGGTTTTCATGATTGACGTCCCACCAGGATTCACCCAATAAGCTTGCGCGGGTGTCGTCGGTTGGTTTTTTACTCTGGGTAAACCTTCACTTCCAGATGCTGAGCCCCCTGATTCAGCACCCTGGAGAATTCCTCCATTTCATACACTGTACCACTGTGTGCTTATTGGCTTGGCAAGAAAGAGGCAGATAGGAAATCCTAAATGAAATGACGCAATATTATTTTCAGGGCAGAATATAAACGAGCGATTAGTTGGAATCTAATAACTATTGTGTGTTCCCTTTTCCATTTTTCAGCACTGTATATTTACAGAATGGTGTTTTATGTTATAGATATGTGTGTTTTATGTATGTGTGGTAACGATACAAACCTACAGAAGAGATTATTATCAGTGGTTATGAAACAGTTGGGTGAAATATATTGTTTTTATAATGCATTCGTAACTATTTATTGATGTATTAATGTATATGTTAATTTGCTCAATACAGTGATACATTTGTAAAGATTATTGGAACACCCTTATTGTGCATCTGTATTCTTTAAAAAAGTGCGATATTGTTTATAATGATTCAATAATAATATGTAACGGTTATCTTTTAATGTTATTTATTTAATTCTAAGAAGCATTTCTCACAGTTTAGGACCTCAGTCCATAGTAACTTTAAAATGTCTACAAAGATTACCTTTGGCTTACCTATTGTTGAGACTCCTTTAAAATGCAAATTAATTACTAACCATGTTTTAATATTTGTTACAAAAAGAATATATATATATATATATATATATATATATATATATATATATATATATATGAATATCTTTTCAAACTTGTGCAATAATTTAATCATTTGGGGTGTTTTACTTGCAAGAGCAACAGTAGATTTATCAACAATCATGGGGTTTACATGCGAGTTATTATTATTATTATTATTATTATTTTTAACTAGAGACATTTACACCGTTCGGTCAGTTTATTTTGCTAGAGTAAACCAGGCTTTTCACCCGACGTCATGCAAATGAATGGGAAAGGTGGTGATGATGATGGTGGGGGTATTTAATTAGCTATGCGTAAAGTACTCGTGCTGTTTTTGAATATTACTAGTGACATTTTGTGAAAATGTGGTTTCCATGCGCAGAGAACTGGTACATGAGTGAATCTAAGCTGCTGCAATAAAGCAAAATACCTCCTGCCTGGTTGATACATTTTTCTCGTGTAAATGTCTCGAGTTAAAAAAAAAAAAAAAAAAAAACTTGCATGGAAACCCCATGAATGAGGGAGCTTTTTGAAGCATTTATGTATTTTATTATAGTCAGCTACAGTATAAGCAAAAAAAAAAAAAAAAAAAAAAAAGTTTTCCCCTGTAACTCCAGATATACTTTTTTTCCCCCAATGCATTTACATTGCTTCAGACTCAGACCCATTACTTACTTGCTCTTGTGCTACAATACTCTATGTAGTATTATTATTTGGGGCTATTTTAATCATTGATTCTAAACCAGAGCTGTCCAACCTTGGCCAATGTACACACCGAAGCTTTTTTAGTCCAATGGGTTTGAGCCAACACTATTTTACACACACACACTGAGAAAACAAGCAAAGGGCTTACGTTGTCACAATCGTGTTTTATCAGTCATTCTAATTTTGTCTCAGCAAACATATTCCTTTCTACTGATATATTCCAGTTTATGTGCTGTCGATTGTCTCATGTTTTTTAGATGATGGCATGATATCATTAGCCCAAAGACATTTTAGGTCACCCACATAAAGTAGAGTCGAGGATACAGTGTGTCTTTCCAGTCTTGATGACTATTCAGCAAGCTTCTTCACTTGAGAAGTGGGAGTTAACCTGCTGTGACTGTTCTCAGCTGAGCATCCTCAGAACAAGTTCCTGCCAATCTGAACAGATCTGCTTTGACTTCATTTTATTTGTATTTGTTTATTTGGCAGAAGCCTTTATCCAAGGCAACCTACAGGCGTTACAGAGCAGTACAGTTTTGCAATGCAAGATAAATATTTAAATACAGTATAGTTTACAGTAAGTGCAAATAATACAACAAAAACACAATATGAAGTAGGATGCAACAAATTAGGATTACAAGTTATATCTGCAATGACCCACATTAGGTGATGCAGGTCCTTTTTAAAGACAGCTTCAAAGTTGTTTTTATACAGCATCCTTGAAGATTCACATTTTAAAAAACAATAACACAACTTATAAATCAAATATAAAATGGGCATTATATCATACCAAAGTACATCAAACACAACTATAGAATATAGAGTTTATGAGGTTCAAGGCCCTTCTTATTTCAGTAACAATTGGTCTGATTCATGGAAATTGTAACTTCATTTCCCTCCCAAAAGGACCCTTGCATTATATATGTCCTCCCATTTTGCTTTGCCTTAAATTTCTGGAATTGTTTGATTTGATGCTGCGTAAGAGAAATGGCAAACTGAACAGCAGCACAGTTTTCACAGCTTCTCAGAACACATGTCCACCGTATTTTTTAGATTTAATCAAGTCTTTTGGCTTAAGATTCACAATGCTGCAGATATTTCTAATACATTGTTGCTGCTTCCTGGAACCAAATCACTTTATGTGCTATTCAAACTCAATTCAATGTATACCTGGATGCAGCAGTTTCTCTATAGTGTTGTACATTTTTGCATGTCCTGAATAAAACAGGTGACGGTTTTCACCAAAATAAACTGGAGACAGTAATAATGTTAAAGCATTGGTTAGAACTCCTTTAAGTGTCACAAAATGTACACAAACAGCCATCCCTGTATTGGGTGTAAATGGAAAGGAAACAAATGGAATTATATAGATTTAGAAGATAGGGAATTTTGTTTCATTATAATACTGAAATATTAATTTTCAGTTTTAAAAACAGTCCCCCCAAGTATCATATTATACACAACTGCTACATGCTGGATTGTTGGCCCTATTTGCAGAGTAGGTCTCCTGTTGGCTGAGTAAATTGGAAAATCGCTCTGGATTAAAACAGAAAAGAAACAGTTTCAGAGGACAATAAAACAGGCCCAGGGGTGAGGTGATGCCACAGTTGTGATCACAGAAGTGACCCTGAATGTGTATGACGTATACAAATAGAAATAAATCATATTTAAATACTTCAAAAAATGTTCTTGTATATTTTTGCTTGCATATTTTCTGCTGAGCTCATGGCATTACTTAGGTATTGATTTCTGGGGTTGCTTGAAATAACAAGCTACTACTGAAGTTTAGACAGACAGAAAAGAGTGTATGTCAACAACAAGAGAACAACAATTCTAAGATAATTACACTATAAATGCATACATAAAAAAGGAAAGAAATGATGTGTTAGTTTTTAGATAAAAAAAAAAAAAAAAAAAACTACAGCCTGATGATTTCTGACTCATTTTGCTGGTTTTGTACTGTATACCGGAAATTAAAAGTGGTTTGAGGTTTTTTTTTTTTTTTTATTTGAACTGCAATTCATTCCAGTAATGAAATTAAGGCACATGTTTTTAGCAAACTGTCTGTTTCAGACAGGAAGAAATTATCAATGTACGCCCCAAGTGCACCCTCAGTAGTCATTTTTATACTAGCCCAATTTCAGAAATTTCATCTTGCTCAGGCTTGCTTGGCTTGCTCATAGACTTCCCCTATGGTGGTGACTTTATTAAACATGCCAAATATCGATGTGCAGAAACAGTAATAAATTATGATTAAGACACATATTATGGGATAGTAAATAGTTTGGGATAGTACACATATTATGGGATAGTAAATAAATAATTATTAAGGCTACGATTTTGTCACGCAAAAATCTTGGAAATTCTATCAAAAATGGAGTATGTAATGCACTGAAAATACAAATCTGTGAGTATCTGTAAATTGTTTGGTTGTGTATGCTGTGAGATGGCAGGGAGGGGGTTAAAACCTCTCTGCAGAAAAAACATGTGCGGAAGACACACTTGTTTTGTTTAATTGTTTAATTGTTTTATCAGTACCTGCACCTGGCTATTATTGAAAATAAGAGCCAGGTGCAGGGTTTAAAAGGAGAGCAGTCAGGCCGCTCAAGGCGGCTGCTGAAGAGGGCAGAAGCCCGACTGTGCTGGTACAGCCGTAATATGTAAAAGAATCGCACTCACCGCGGTTCGTTGCCCCTTTAAAAACACTGACCCAACACACAGAAATGGATTTTTGAAGCGCGGTTGCGCTATTTTTAATGAAACACAAAAATAAAAATAAACAAAACAAACAAAACAAACACCTAGCTCTCTTTGAGCAATAACTAAACAGAACAGGAACCTAAACTAAAACAGGACAGCTAAGCTGTTTACCTGTAACAAAAAACAAACAGAACAGCACACACAAAACAAAGGCTTCACTCTACCTTTTTTCTTTTTCAAATTACAGCTGTACCCACACACCAGCACAGTCAGGCTTCTGCCCTCTTCAGCAGCCACCTTGAGCAGACTGACTGCTCTCCTTTTAAACCCTGCACCTGGCTCTAATTTTCAATAATAGCCAGGTGCAAGTACTGATTAAACAATAAAACAATTAAACAAAAACAATTAAACAATTAAACAAAACAAAAGTGTGCCTTCCGCACATTTTTTTTCTGCAGAGAGGTTTTAACCCCCTCCCTGCCATCTCACAATGCATGAAGCATTTATGTGCAGCTATGTAGGTCAGTGAATGAAATTTGTAGATGAGCGAGCAAGCATGTAAATGAGTGGAGCTGAAGTTAATGGGGTGAAGTCGGGTGAAAAAATGGGGACAGAACTGCAAGCAAAGTGGCAAATATTACTGCTAAGTGGTACTCCACTGCGACTGACTGGCCCCAAACGGGGCTGGACTCCAATGCTGCAATACAGAAAAGAAGAGTTCAATTTTATCTTCAAACTCACTTCCATCACAGCTGCTCACTTCCTTCCTCAGTTTCTTTGAAACTCCGCCCAGACTTTCCACATCAGATTGTGCTCCGCCTTCTACTTTTCAGATGCCACTTTCAATGCAAAACTTCACAATAAAATGGAAATGTGCAGGTTATGTCCTTTGGGACTATATAACACTGGGGATGTATACACAATAAAAGTTTCTTGTTTTTTTTTTTTTATTTAAAAAGTGTTTTAATTATTTTTCTTCCCCCAAATGACAATTAACTTTCAAATAGCCATTTTATAAGTGATATAAACCACTTTGGGCCATGTAGTTCCCATGAAATGCATGCACACCTGGGTGGTTAAAGGCCCTTGACTTAGCCTTGGGCCTAATCACCACCCAGGTGTGTGTATATTTCATGGGAACCGCACGGTGCGGCGTAGTTTATACCTTACATAAATAATCTACAATATGGTACGCTAACCTTAATATGTGATTTTTTTTTTTTATATGCTTTACCAAAAATATTCTATGTGTAAGTTTATCAGATATGCTTGGCATTTTAAAGCAAATTAACTACAATCAGTTTGAAATTAAGTTAATTAAAAGTAATACAATTAGAATTGGGTATGCATTTCCAGTAAGAGTAGAGTCCCAGGGTACATTGATGTTTTGCATTTCGCAAGAAAATTGTGAAGTGATGACATGCATACATAATTAGGTAATCCTTACAGTTTCAGTAAGAGAGCCCTTACACCGACGACATGAAAACTGGATACTGTGGACAAACCTTCCCAATCTCCTTCCTTTCTATCTGTTTTTTATGTCTCAACATATTCTCAATAATATGCTGCAAATTGATATAATTGATTTAATAGACATGTTCATAATTAAATCTCAGAGTCTTTGAAAAAAAATGAACACATGTCCTGAACACCTATTGGTCTACAGATTTTAAAAAATGTTTTAGAAGAAAAAATAATCTTCCTAAACTTTAGCCTTGTGAGGTTCTTCAGAAAGGTACAATAATAGTTTTGTGGGTGTGTGACAGGAATGGCTGAGGGTCTGACGTCACGGCAGAGGAAGGGACCACAACAACAAAAACAAAAAGGTATTGTGTAGTGGCGCGGGCGCCGTTTTATTTAAAGCAACCAAAAATAAATATTTAAACAAAAATAAACACTCGCTCACCGAGCAAAATAAAAGAGTAAACAAACACAAATCTCGCACACAAAATAATAACTGCAACACAGGTCAGGCTGGGCAGATTGCCTTCACTGTTCCTATGTTTACTTTCTCTCTCGTTTCTCCGTCACTCCTCTCGCACACTCTCCTTCTGACACCCACCCCGAGCTGGAGAGCTGCAGGCTTTTTATATTCAGGTGACCATCTCCCGATTAGCAACAAAATTAATCACTTAATTAATTCGGGAGATGGCCACCTTCTGCACGAGTTTTTTCATTACACCTGGCAGAGGACGAGCACCGATCTCGCCTCTGCCAGGACATGTTTTAAAACTAAACAAAACAATAACAAACATACGGCGCTCGCCGTCATGCATACAACAATCAAAATAAACAAACACAAAATAACACAGGAGCGGAGGGGGAACCCTCGTTCTAAAAATAAACAAATCAATGTACAGGGCTGCTCGCCCTGTTACATATCCCCCCCCTTGTGCAAAGCACACATGGCCCAACGGCCACCTTCCCCCTCAGTCTCATAGTCCCGGAAGAGGGGAAAGCCCAGTGTCCATGGGGGTGGCCATGGTGGGATGTCCTCCACCCCCCAATTCTTCATGGCCAGCAGCTCCCTCTTCCGGGGCTCCCGCCACACTCTCTCCTGCCGCGAAATTGCGGCTGGGGGAGCTGGTCTCCTGACCTTCCCCCTCCTCTTCATGGCCAGCAGTTCCCCTCCGTGGGGCTCTGACCACACAGACTCCGGCCGCGAAAGTGCGGCTGGGGGAGCTGGTCTCCTGACCTCCCCCCCCTTCTTCATGGCCGGCAGTTCCCCTCCGTGGGGCTCCGACCACACAAACTCCTGCCGCGAAAGTGCGGCTGGGGGAGCTGGTCTCCTGACCTCCCCCCCCTTCTTCATAGCCGGCAGTTCCCCTCCGTGGGGCTCCGACCACACAATATCCTGCCGCGAAAGTGCGGCTGGGGGAGCTGGTCTCCTGACCTCCCCCCCCTTCTTCATGATGGCCGGCAGCTCCCCTCCGTGGGGCTCCGACCACATGACCTCTGGCCGCGAAAGTGCGGCTGGGGGAGCTGGTCTCCTGACCTCCCCCCCTTTCTTGATGGCCGGCAGCTCCCCTCCATGGGGCTCCGACCACAGTGTAGGGACCCCAGGTGAAGCAGGATCCCTGGCGACCCCAGGCGACGGCAGCGGACCCTCGGGAGGCGACGGCAGCGGACCCTCGGGAGGCGACGGCAGCGGCAGCGGACCCTCGGGAGGCGACGGCAGCGGACCCCCGGGAGGCGACGGCAGCGGACCCTCGGGAGGCGACGGCAGCGGACCCTCGGGAGGCGACGGCAGCGGACCCTCGGGAGGCGACGGCAGCGGACCCTCGGGAGGCGACGGCAGCGGACCGGCAGCAACCCTAGGAGACGCAAGGGAGACACAGGCGACCCAAGGCGATGCTGACGGCGGGAGGGGAGCCCCTGGCCATGAAGGCGGCAGCAGGAGCTCCACTTCTCCCAATGGTGGTGGTGGAGGTAGAGGTAGCTCCTGCTCCTCTCCTCCTGACAGTAAAGGCGGCAGGGGCTCCTCCTCTTCTGGCGGCCAAGGCGGCAGGGGCTTCTCCCCTTCTGGCAGCCAGGGCGGCAGGGGCTCCTCCCCTTCTGGCGGCCAAGGCGGCAGGGCTTCCTCCATTTCAGGCGGCCAAGGCGGCAGGGCTTCCTCCCCTTCAGGCGGCCAAGGCGGCAGGGCTTCCTCCCCTTCAGGCGGCCAAGGCGGCAGGGCTTCCTCCCCTTCAGGCGGCCAAGGCGGCAGGGCTTCCTCCCCTTCAGGCTCCGAAGGCGGCAGGGCTTCCTCCCCTTCAGGCTCCGAAGGCGGCAGGGCTTCCTCCCCTTCAGGCTGCGAAGGCGGCAGGGCTTCCTCCCCTTCAGGCTGCGAAGGCGGCACCTCCCCCTCTGGCAGCGACAGGGAAACCAGCAGGCATGTTCCCTCTGCTGGTTGTGGTGGAAGCGGAACCAGCAGGCATGCTCCCTCTGCTGGTGGTGGTGGTGGGAGCAACATGTCGTCCTCCCACGGAGACGGAGGTGGCACCAGCAGGTATGCTCCCTCTGCTGGTGGTGGGAGCGACACGTCGTCCTCCCACGACGGTGGAGGTGGAACCAGCAGGAATGCTCCCTCTGCTGGCGGTGGGAGCGACACGTCGTCCTCCCACGACGGTGGAGGTGGAACCAGCAGGAATGCTCCCTCTGCTGGCGGAGGTGGGAGCGACTCACAGTCCTCCCAGGGCGGTGGAGATGGCACCAGCAGGTATGCTCCCTCTGCTGGCGGAGGTGGGAGCGACTCACAGTCCTCCCACGGCGGTGGAGGTGGAACCAGCAGGTATGCTCCCTCTGCTGGTGGAGGTGGGAGCGGCTCACAGTCCTCCCACGGAGACGGAGGTAGCACCAGCAGGTATTCTCCCTCTGCTGGCGGGGGTGGGAGCGACTCACAGTCCTCCCATGGAGATGGAGGCGGCACCAGCAGGTATTCCCCCTCTGCTGGCAGGTACCTGGGCTGTGGACCTTCGGCCTTCCCCTTCTTGGGCCGTGGACGCACCGACTCCCCCCTCTCGGGCCGTGGACGCACCGACTCCCCCCTCTCGGGCCGTGGACGCACCGACTCCCCCCTCTTGGGCCGTGGACGCACCGACTCCCCCCTCTTGGGCGCAGGACGTTCGGGCTCCTCCCTTTTAGGCGCAGGACGTTCGGGCTCCTCCCTTTTAGGCGCAGGACGTTCGGGCTCCTCCCTTTTAGGCGCAGGACGTTCGGGCTCCTCCCTTTTAGGCGCAGGACGTTCGGGCTCCTCCCACTCCAGGTCCGTGTCTTTGAAGACCTCCAGGCAGTGGTGCTCCTCATGCCCGTATCTCATGCAGTTGGTGCACCACTCCTCTTCCCCTCGTTCCACTTTTCCTCTCGGCCTCCTCCTCCTCCTCACCTCTGTCTGTGTCCCCTCCTCCTGCCATATGGGGAAGGTGCCAGGGGAAATGTGCCATGGCTCCCCACAGTTAAAACACCACTCCTCCCCCAACAGGCAGGTAAGGCAGACTTGCTGCGGCTGTTGCTGCTGCAGCGGCTGCTGTCTCCTCATCCTTCTTCCTCCCATCTTCCTCTTCAGTCTCCTTTTCTCCCTCCACACACTCAAAAAACGAGAAAAAAAAAAAAAATGAAAAGATGCAGTACCCTACTTCTGCCTGCGTCCTGGAGGCGCTGCGATCCCACTTCTGACACCACGTGTGACAGGAATGGCTGAGGGTCTGACGTCACGGCAGAGGAAGGGACCACAACAACAAAAACAAAAAGGTATTGTGTAGTGGCGCGGGCGCCGTTTTATTTAAAGCAACCAAAAATAAATATTTAAACAAAAATAAACACTCGCTCACCGAGCAAAATAAAAGAGTAAACAAACACAAATCTCGCACACAAAATAATAACTGCAACACAGGTCAGGCTGGGCAGATTGCCTTCACTGTTCCTATGTTTACTTTCTCTCTCGTTTCTCCGTCACTCCTCTCGCACACTCTCCTTCTGACACCCACCCCGAGCTGGAGAGCTGCAGGCTTTTTATATTCAGGTGACCATCTCCCGATTAGCAACAAAATTAATCACTTAATTAATTCGGGAGATGGCCACCTTCTGCACGAGTTTTTTCATTACACCTGGCAGAGGACGAGCACCGATCTCGCCTCTGCCAGGACATGTTTTAAAACTAAACAAAACAATAACAAACATACGGCGCTCGCCGTCATGCATACAACAATCAAAATAAACAAACACAAAATAACACAGGAGCGGAGGGGGAACCCTCGTTCTAAAAATAAACAAATCAATGTACAGGGCTGCTCGCCCTGTTACAGGGTGATATAATTAAATGAAAAAAAACACCCCTGGGATTCGAACCTGTGCATTCAGATTGTCAGAGAATTGATTGATTATGACTCGGCTATGCTGTTTTCCCAGAGTTCTGTTTTAGTTTGCGTATCCAAACTTGGCTTAAGTAAAAAAGTGTGATTCTGTTGCACTACAGCCATAATGGCCATGAGGGGTTATTACATATGTCAATTCAATCATAAAATAAGAGGAAAACATGAATAAAATAATACAAGTGCTTCACAATTAAAATTACATTCCCTTGTTCATATCATTTTCTACAATATTCCATTTAGCTTCTTCAACAAGGAGAACATGAAGAACAAGAAGATTTTTTTCAAGGTTTTGACTTCTTTTCTCTTCTAATAAATTCACAGATAGTACAATGCTTTATAGAGTGTTTACAGCTGTCCAGAAAAAGTATATGAATGGTCCTGAAATAACTGGGATAACTGTGGCAATACCCTGAATTCCCCATTAAGTTCAGTCCTATAAAGGTAATGGATGTTTTCCTCCATCCTTTATTCTAACTTGGCTGGAGTGACTACCATGACGCCCAATATACCCCAATGTAACGATCATCAGTATGAAGTCATTAGTTAAAAATGAGAAATGAGAAATTCGATATATATTAACATTTTAATGCAATTTAAAAACACAGGAGAAACATATTATAATCTAATATTTACTCAATATAAATGTAAGAAGTTTAAATGTCAAGTTAAATTCAGTGATATTATGTCCAAGGGCTCACGAGAAGGTCAAAGCAGCTTTATATGTTATATAAATACATGAATAAAACAATAGGTAACCAGAAGGTCACAAAGATTGTTCTTAATACTCTGATCTTTCACACAATTTTGGGGGATGATTTGGAAGTAGTGTTTATGGTTAAGAACGTTCAGTGAAATGGAATTTTCTCAGTTATTGCTCCACTGAGAAGAAAGATGATCCTCAGTTGGATGTGGACCTGTGGTTTCTTCAGAGGTATCTCTAAAGTCATTTACATCCGTATCTCAATGTTTGTTAAAACAGCATATGACAATGATGTACTGATTAAAACAATGGCTTAGTTGAGGGAAGTACTGCAAACAACATGCATCCCTTCAGTATGGCTACTGCTGAAAGGATGGACATTTAAAAAAAAAAACTCATGTCCACAACTCTATTGCTTTTTGTGCTTTTATTTCCCAGGTGGAATCCTCTTTTAGAGGCAATCTAATGCAAGAGATACTGTACACAAGCAATTTGTAAGTAATTTGTTTCTTGGCAACTCAAACTGACAATACAAATTGACTGTGTCACTAATTAACAACTCCAGTTGTCAGCAAATTTTTTGCTCTATTTTTAGCAATTCAGTTGACAATTTTTCTACTTGACTGATATTGCATTTTCTAATTACCTGATTCCATTTTGCTGAATAGGAAGTATGTCTACAGTGAAGTGGATGCATGAGGAAACTACAATGGATTGTTTTTTAATGATAGAAAGTGTTTATGGGATGTTAGATGTGCGTAATATAAAGACTGCAATAAAACAGAAGATGAGTATAAGGAATTAACAAATATTTTTGGGAAATCACCAGGGGAGGTAAAAGACAAACTGAAGAACCTCCAAACTCATTATTTTGCGTGGAAAGCCACTCTCTGGTCAACACACAAGTTTTTCTACATCAACGTCTTTTCAAAATTATTATAATTACTAGAACAGCCACTGAAACATGTTTACTGCAAACTGCCGTCATTTTAAAATGGCTTAAAATAATTGTCAATTTTCAAGTGATGCATGTGGCACATTTATCAATAGCAATTCAGTTGTCAATTTTTTGTTGTCAGCTAGAATTGACAATAAAAATTGCTTGTGCATCTCTGGCCCTAGGGATAAAATAAGTATACAGCATGTCCCATAAGTCAGACATCACAGGCAACATCACATATTATACCAATTAGCATGTTCTCTGTTAAATCTGGCAGCCACACCCCATTGATAATCTGCACCACACATCAATTACATTAATTAATTATTCTTTGATGAAAGACAATTTATATCTGAAAGAAAAAAGACAGACAAACAATTTTAACAATATTGCCTATCATGTCTGACTTATAGGACACCCTGTATATGTTTTTCTGAAACAACAATCTTCGAAAATGTTTTCAGTTCTGGTCCCCACTGTCTAACTGAACACCTTCTTTCTCTGTTTTCAGGTCAATGGTTGCCTCAATTTACCTTGCCAGGCCGTGCTATCTAATTGCACATTTTGTTCTGCTTCTTCGGTTTTGTCTCCTGTGTGTACTAGAGATACTACTTCTTCAGAAGAAACACTGGGATTATGAACCTGATTAAGGGCATCGCATTGTTGGTTTTGTTCTTCTTTCTGTTTCTGCTGAATGGGTTCTTCAGACTCCTTGGCAGCTGGCAATCCTGATAAGAAAGTTGTATACTCTTGACCGATACATTCAGCTTTGCCTGTTGATTAAAAAAGTAAAACATGAATACTTTTATATTAATATAGAATTGCTAATAGCTAATCGTTAGCAAATACCACACAACACTGCCTTTTGGCACCTTAATGGTCAATTGCCAAAGTGGAAAATGCAATCAGGAAACGATTAAGAGGAAAACCAATAATCATTTGCTGTCTGGAGACAAAATCAGTCTGATTGATCTTCATCTGGCTTTGTCTCTACATGGCTCCCGAGCCCACAGGAGCTCAAAAGCCATTATAACGATCCCTACGAATAACAAATCAGAAAGCTCCTGACCAAATGACACCCTGCATTAGTGCTTTTACTTTTGAGAACTTGAGTACTACATTAAATATTGAGTCTGTAATAAAAATGTTAAGTCATTTTAATGGCTTTACAATCTAGTGTGTATTGCTTACAAAGAAAACGATTTCAAGAAATAGAAGACAAGAAAACACATACATGTTTAGTAATGAAACAGATCATCTTTCTAGGTTGTTTCTCTCTCTCTTTAACATCAGCATACCCTGAAGCTGTTAAAATAACAGTATATAACAACACAATCATAATTAAAAAATTAAACATCAGGTGTATTTATTGCAGATCATAACAACGCATTGTCTTTTTTCTATTGTCATATAATCAAAACATGTTAAATGTACAAAAAAGCCAGATAGATCAGCAATTACCATTTAAACATGTAATATTACACATAATCAGAATTGTTAAACAAATAGTCCATAAAATGGTTTAATTTATTTTTGAATGATGCTAACACAACCTAATACACTTTGTTGTTAACTTGCTGAGCACACTGATACAATTTTGTACTTTAAAAAAAAGGTTAATATTTCCTCAGAATGCAAACTAAACTACTCGCAAAATGTTTACTTCTGAGTTAGGTTACTTTACATAGTTTGTTCACATTGAAGTTTAGCAAGCAAACTAAACTCGGTTAGTTTTCCAAACAGAGCAAGACCACCTCTTTAGGTGGACTCGGTACACTTTGTTACCCAAGCAGACTTTGTTGTTCACACTTCACACCAAATGTACCAAACCATACAGAGTGTGGACCAAACCCTCTAAACAGACCCAGTGTGAACACATCTTAAGTTTCTCTGTACCTAAAATTCAAAGTCAAAGAGTTCCCAATTGCTGCCTGTTATACCTTCCATAAGTCAACACAGCAAATTGTCTCAGGGATACAGAGGCAGTGAGTATATAGCTATCAATGTGATAAGTTGGTCCTTGAACTGCTTTCTGAAAACCTTTCCTGTATTGGTTGTTGTTTACCCTTTCTGCCTCATCTTCTTTTGCTCCTGTCCTCTAGCCCATGATGTAACTTCTGTGAGTTCAAGGTAGAAAAGTAGAAAACAACATCTTAACCTACATAATCTGCCTTAAATATAAAACAAATTTGCTGGAAAATTGTTGAACACATTATTTCATTCCAGGTTCCAAAGAAATTATTTACCCATGTATCTTGTATTTCAAACCTCAGTGGCAAGAATAAAATAAAGAACTTGGCAAAGCCCAGTAATTGTTTATTAGCTAGTAATAAAATGAAAATAAGAACTATAGGTCTACTGAATTACAATGTCTAGAAAATAAAATATTCATTGTACACAGTCTACTGAACCACTGACTGCAATACACATGATTTACAATTTTCTTCCCAGATATTTTTAAGAAACAGCTGATACTGAAGCAGGTGCTCAAAACATGACAGTTCATTACAGAATAATGCTGCTGCTACAGAGAACAAACTGGTACATGCTGTATTTTATTTTAAAGGCTACTGAAGAGCATGCATTTTGTGAGCTGTATGCCCTGACTTGCCCTTTCTATCATACTTTAGTCTCAATATTGGTAAAGTTGATGTCACCTCATAAAAATATACCTTTTAGGCACTCTCAAAATGTTGCTGCACGTCAATTCATAAAGGAATTATCTTCAAAGCAGAAACAAACCTTAATATTGCAGATTGATTTACTAAACCCTTATTTCTATGTATCATGATAATGGGATGTTTACAGCAAAAGTCACAAGACACTGTATGGAGGAATAAATATGGTAGCGCTTAACATATGGGAGGGCAATTTTCTTAAATGTTGTTTTCATCACCACATACAGTATATACGTTTTACAGATAAGATTTGATTGTGTTCCCAAACAAATTAAACATTGCCAAATAAGGCGCGTTGGCCAAACAAATAGAAACAAATAAGCGTGCTGGTTTTAGCACCAGAACAATACTTAGCAGTTGTTTTTAATCTTTCGCCTCGCTCTCTCCGCTCCCCGTACTCTCCTCTGTACACTCTCCCCCGCAGCACGGACAGCTGCAGGTTATTGTATTCTGGCTGAGGGGTTAACTAGCTGTTAATTATCTTATTACCCCTCGGCCACAGTCTGCACGAGTTTAGCAAGGATGCGTGACTGTCAGCTAGTTAAATAATCAGTAGCTGATCAGCCACGCATCCTTACGGGGTTTTTAAATTATAAAAACAACAATAAATACGCAGCGCTTTGATCTGCGCCGCAAACTAAAATACAAATAATAACAAATATATATATATATATAGGGGCGGGACACTCCGCCACAATATAAACAAGTAATATGTTAGAATCAAGAAAAAAGTCACCATCAATAAAATAATTTCAATTGGGATCATTTGAGTTTTGCTTTTCCTATTTCCTATTGGTAGTAGAAGGTCAAATTGGGTTTTTCAATACTTTCGGGGTAGATGTAAGGATACATACAAAGTGATTTGCAGGTGCAAAATCCTCATAATGCTGCCGTAAATCGTGTTTAGCGGCCGTAAAGTCTGATTTTACCGGCTGCTAAAAATGTGGCGTATGTAAATAATAGTGTTCATCTGGCATTCTGCACCCGCTACCAAATTTGCACTTTGCCATCATTAATCCATTACACTTATATTGTAATGCATTCAAGTGAAGAAAAGAGCATGGAATTGAGTGGGATCTGGATATTCAGCGGGCGCAAACATTATAATGTGATGTAAGGATTTTGCCGTACACTTAGGCAATTGCTGATCCTGAAAAAACTTTACACCTCTTATACAAGGTGCAAACCATTGTAGAAGCGAGTAACTAAGAGCTGTATAAAAGCACACACCTGCAGACACCTGTCATTCAGGATGGCTGCTGTGGTACACTTCCTGATGCGGTGACACTTGGCTCTTGTTGAGGAGAGGCAGGAACACGTTCGGAGGAGAAGGGCAAGACGAAGAAGACCCTGCATATTCAATTCCAGGGTCACGTTGTTTGGGATGCCAGAGGATGCGGTACTAAAGTGTTATCGTCTCACTCTGCATGTCACCCTAGACCAGATAGCTGAATTGAGGGATGAGCTAGACCCCAGCATCAATCTAGGGAAAGTTTTGTGTTCTCTGCACTACTTAGCCTCTGGTTCCATTCAGACCACAGTTGGAATGTCTGGAGGGACAGCCCAATCCATATTTTCCAGAGTGCTAGGCACATTTCCTGATGTCATGCTAAAAAGGGCAGGCCAATACATATAATTACCTAAGGATACTAGTATAACTGATGTTGGTTGAGGCTTTTCCAAACAAGTCTGTTTCATGCCTTCAGCGGTAAGGACTCAGCTCCTTCTCAGAAAACCTTTCTTTTCCATGCGCCAAAAGGACTTTGCTGCCTTTCCTCTGACATATTTTTTTTGGTTTGTATTTTCGTGCTCAACAAATGTCATACAGTGACTACCGCTCTCTGTACTCCTAACTCTGCAAGTGTGGCCGCTAAATAGACAGAGAGGCTCATTGCCACCCACATTATCATAATTGCAGATCTGAGATGGATTTACCAGTGAGCAGAAGGATGATGGGAAATGTAGTTCTGAGAGGTCCATGCGGGTACATAGGAAGCCATCTTGAGGCAGGGAATGCAATTTAAAAGTTTAAAAAATTGGTCAAAATATATAAAAGAATAATAAATTAAAACAATACACACACTTTACGTAGTTATAGCAACACTTAGGATCATTTAACACAATAAAAAGGTCCTTATGTACCATTTAAACAGTGGGTTAGAAATTTCTATTAACTTTACTAATGATCCAATTTTTTATCATATCATTACTGTTCACTCTGTTTTCTAATTTGTTACCCATTTTGTATTCATTAAAGAAATCCCGAACACAGTTTCAAGTTTAATGATTTCTGTCACTGAAACTGATTAAGTTTAATTAATGATATGTCATCTCTTGTGTGTTTTAACACCAACATAATGAAGGCCCATACTTGAGGGTCAAGAAACGTGATTACAAAAATTGATTTGCAGCTTTATAGGCTATACAGTATATTCTAGCCTGTCCTTTTAATCATGTAACAAAGCTAATATGAATATTCGTCACTTTCTAATTTCAAAACTGTGAATAAATTAACCTTGGAATGTGCTTCTAGAACCCAGTCACTTGCCTGTGTTCTTGTATCAAACATGTGGTTTAGATTTCATAGATTAACATTTTTGTTCACTAGTCTTCTGACAGTTTTGCTGAACTTAATGTCTGATTGGCCAGCACCCTCTCATTTCCCTAAATTAGGATAATTGAAGTTAGCTTTTTTCATACCATCCCTTGTTGGGGGAAATTATGTAACTGAACAAGTGTTTGCTTCATATATCAGTTTTAGGATGGCAGTGATTAGATCCACCACTGTTTAGATTATTAAAATAGACCCCAGTGTTGTCTAAATGTTTCTGTGATAATACTGTTACTGTGACTTAGATATAATTAGGTTTGCTCCTTTAAATGTTTATTTTTCAGGGGCTCACAAAATATTGTAATGAATCCGTCACCTTTTAGAGTACATATTTGACTATGGTTCTTCTCTGGAACACCATGAAACCTGGTAATTATACAAAACTTTTTACCACTTCAGGTTATGAGTTGTTTCTTTTTTCTAACCAGCTGAGCTGACGACCCATCGTGATTGAGTGGGACGGGTATGATTAAGATATGATTGACACATGTCAGGTATGATTGACACCAATTTAGTTTCCTGTGATTTTAGTCAGCTTCGATATATCCGCCCTGGCCACATTTGGTCAGCTGTCAGAAGCAACAAATAAATTGCAAAATATTGCATTAAGTAGCAAAGTTCCTGTAACCCACTGCACAATTAATAGATGCCATGATGTTCAAAAATAAATACTTAACTCTAAAAGGTGAGTCTTTATTACAGTATTGTGTGGCTTCCTGAAAACTAAACATTGAAAACTAAGCCAAATATAATGTTACTATGGGGTCTATAGCCCCATGCTAAATATGCCTCTGCTTCAATCCCCAGTGCTGGTTAGACTCACTGTATGTTCTTGTACAGTAGGAGCAGAGTGTTAATAAATATTCAAAAAGGTGTTAATTAAATACAATAACATTTTTTTTAAAATATAGGTGCTTGTTGCTTCTAAAACCACATCAATAATTATGTATTTCATAAATATTCTAAATACTAATTATTATTTAAAGACATTGGAGATTTTTTTACTATAATTATAATTAAAACAAACTTTGACTTTAATATTTCACCTGTACAAAATCTGCCAAATAATAATAAAAAAAGTTATACAAAGATGTGATATACAAAGTGGGTAGTTTAATACCAAAGTTGGGACTTTATTGGGCCAATGTTTTAATGGTCAGGTTTATGAACAGCCTCACAACATGCTTTTCCTTTAAGATGTCCAGGGGTCCTCTAATCTGCCGTCCATACAAAAGTTCAAAGGGAGAGAATCCAGTCGAAGTTTGTGGTACCTCTCGGTAAGCGAACAGGTATGGTATCCACCAACCCCAGTCTGTTCCTGTCTGTGCCACAAGCTTACTGAATATACTCTTCAGGGTCCATTTGAACCATTCCACTAAGTCACCAGTCCGAGGGTGGTAGGGTGTGGTCTTAATGCCATTAATGCCTATCAACTGATAAACCTGGTGTAACAGTTCTGATTGAAAATGTGTTCCCTGGTCTGTAATGATTTCTCTGGGGATTCCAATTCATGAAAACAGTTGTATTAAAGCAGTAGCTACCTGCCTGGCTTTTACTTTCATCAATGTAAAAACCTATGTGTTGCAGTCACAGATCAGAAGCATATACTTATTACCTAGACTGCTTCTTTCTAAGGGACCAACAACATCCATGGCTGTCTGCTCGAATGGCACATCTATTATGGGCAGAGGTATAAGAGCAGCTTTAGATACCTTTCTCTCTGCACAAGATAGGTGACAGGACATGTCTTAACATAGTCACTGACATCTGTATATAAAAAACCGGCTGTGTACCTAGTTAAGTGTCTTCTGTTTGCCTAGATGTCCCAACTATTGTACAGTATGCTCTAGCCCCCAAATCTTTCCCCTCAGAGATTTAGGTATCACCAATTGCTTACCCTCTCTAGCTTGGTGATACAGAAGCCCTTTCTCCCAAACAAACTGTTCCTCTCTGTCTATTGTTGCTTTCCAGTTCACTTCCTTCGACCAGTGCCAGTTTCTGAAAACAAGAATTTAAAGTTTCATCTTTCTTTTGTAATTTACTTCAATTCTCTGGAACTTCCCAATCCTTAGACAGGTTCATTCTTCTTTAGCTCCTGCTGGACTAGGCATTATTGTGCCTTGGATCTTTTCCTTATGCCTATGGCTTCTTGATTTATGATTTATGTCACTGAGTGTGACCCTGAGCAAGTCACTTAACCTCATTGTGCTCCGTCCTTTGTATGAGACGTAAAACGGAGGTCTATTGTAAGTGACTCTGCAGCAGCAGTTGTGATGTATTGTTCAACCCTTAGTCTCTGTAAGTCACTCTGGATAAAAGCATCTGCTAAATGACAAAATAATAAATAATAATAACAAGAGGAAAAGAGAGTTATGAATACATGTCAATTACTTTGCCTTATGCTAGCAATACCCCATTTTTACTTGTCAACCCCTCCTTGTCCAGTAATTCAGGATACAGCATCTCCATGGGTTAAAACCTGTACAGCATGTGTTTAGGCTTTGAAGGTCAAAGAAGAAGAAAAAATAATGCCAGGTTACGTACTACAGTGGAAACAGATACATTTAAACTGTCAATATCAAAATTAAAATGACCAACTCTATGGACAAGAGACTGGGAACTGATTAAAATAATTTCACTTTTGTCACTGTTTAGTTTAAGAAAACTCACAAATCACAAAGGCAACTGACTAGTACAGAGGTAGCAGTGCTTGTATCAGGTTTTGTGCACACATGTAATTGTGTATTATCAGCATAAAAATGATACCGGAGGTCAAAGTGTCTAATAATCTAGCCAAGGTAACAGGTAAATACAAAAGAGTAAGGGGCCCAGAACAGAGCCCTGTGGCACACCCTGAGTAACTGGAGAAATATCTGATTTGAAGTTTTTAAGAGTTACAAAGTGTTGTCTGTCAGACAGATAGGACTTAACCCTTTGCAGTCCATTTATTCAGCACGTGTCAGGCGCGTCAGGTCCAATTCATTTTCACACGCGCAGTTTATTTTAGACGCGCTATTTAAAAGTATTTTTTCACAATAAAACAGGTTTAAAAGGCACTGCATATCAACAGGACACTCAGTACTGCATCTCCAGCCCCACCCCACCCCTTGTTCGCTATATTTTTTAAATGTCTCTTAATAGTACATACCGATAAATCATCTCTTGATCGCTCGTTTTATCACCAAACTCCTCAATAATGTGATCCAAGTCATTATTTTATTACTATAACATCTAAAAAAAGCTCAGCAAATGTCTCTGATATTCTTTGAGCGCTGGATGCGGAATCAGCTATCTTGTTTCTTTATGTCCGTGTTATCTATGTGGTGTCGGGTCTATCAGTATTCATGAGATACGCCCCTTTTTTTCGGCTTCTTCTCTGCTCCTATCGGTCTCACTCGGCCATTGAATGGTTTTCTCTGCTTTTTCCGGAGAAAAAACAACTAGAGACCTGTTTTTTGCGTCTTTTTGATGATGTCGGACATTGGACCGGAAAGGGAAAATTGCGATGTCGGACCAGGTCAGAACAGTATCAGTAAGGCCTAGTAATTTTTCCATGCATTCAGTCAATATATTATGATTGACTGTGTCAAAGGCTGCACTGAGGTCTAATAGAAGAAGAATATTAAGGGCCTCTGACTCTGCAGTCATAAGTAAATCGTTGGCTACTCTGACCAAGGCTGTTTCAGTGCTAAGTGAAAAGGTTCAAGTAACTCATTAGTCAGCAGATAATTTTGAAGTTGACAAGACTACTCTCTCAAGGATCTTAGATAAAAAAGGTAGATTGGAAATAGGCCCGTAGTTATTTAGAATGTCAGGGTCAGGACCAGGCTTTTCTAAAACTGGCATGATAGCAGCAATCTTTAACACTGGTGGAACAATACCAGATACCAAGGAGTCATTGAATAATGTGGTAACAAAAGGACCTAAGGCTGAAAAGCAGGCCTTCACTAGAATTGTGGGGATAGGATCCAGGAGGCAAGTATTGGGTCTCATTTTACCGACAAGTTTAGAAACATAGGCAACATCAACAGTAGATAAGTGAGATAAGCTAGACACCAGTGAAACAGGACTTGACACAACATATTCAGGACAGGGAGAAGAGAGTAGCTGATTATTGATATTATCAATCTTATTCTGAAAAAACTGTAAATATATATTTCATTGGTCAGTAGATGCTGAGGAAGCAGTATTATGGAGAGGCTGTAACAGCTTATTAAAGATGGTAAAAAGAGCTTTAGGGTTTCTGCTCCCTCTCTCAATAACAGAGGAATAGTAGGATGATCTGCAGGTATTAAGAGCAGCTTTATATAACCTGGTGTTGTTCATAAATCTGCGCATGTCAAACCAGTTTTCTTCCACTGTCGTTCTAAACGACAACCGGCGACCTTCAAGGCGCATAGTTCTTTAGTGTACCAAGGGCAAGCGTAAGTGAAGGAGACCATACAGGTTTGAAGAGGGGCTAGATCATCAAAAATAGATGTTAATGCATTGAATAGAACGGTTGTTGGTGAAGAGGCCAATTTATGAATGCCTCAGACAGACTATCAGGGTCAACTGACTTAATGTTACGAAAAGTGCGATTGCTAGGAGGGGGCAGAAGAGGAATAGCTATATTCAAGGAGATAGCCTTGTGATCAGAAAGCCATCAGAAATCAATCCCATCAAGTCTAGAAATTATAACACCAGTAGAACATACTAGATCAAGTATATGACCTTGATTGTGTGTTGCAAAATCTACATGCTGAATAAAACCATTCCACACTTCTCACATTCATTTACACAATCAAACAATTAAACAATCAATCAATCATTCCCACATTTACACAATAACACAATGACATCACCATGTGCTGTGCAAACAGTGCCCATCTTGATTACAGGCTGTCCCTTCACCAAGATGGCCACCAACCACCAAACTCACACACACACACCGACACACACGTGCATACCCATGTGCAGAGCCTATGCTTTGTCACAACGGTCAGAAAAACAAAACACAGTCCAATGTCTGTGAATTATTTAAATGGAGAGGAGTGCTCTTCCTTCATAAGAACTACCAATTCAATTAAGCGAGTGACTCCTTCAGGCAATTTGGCAGGAGTTCAACATATTAGACAGGTGCTTACATCACATGGATGTACAATCAAACTACACACCCTAATACTAGATGTAAGCCATACAGATTGCAATGCTACAACTGTTAATGGTGTGTTGGCTACAGTTTCATCCTAACAATACCTTGGCCACCAACCCATAAAGAGCATTCCTTAATATGAAACTTTACTCCCATGGCAAACAACTATTTTAGAACATGCAAAAAAACTAATAAATAAATACGGTATAGTATCAATTCTCATTTCAAGTCTGTAGTCTCCAAAAAACAGTGACTAACCTTGAATTTATTTTCTAGTACAAGTAAAAGGTCTATAGAGAGTTACTGCAAGAACACATTAGAGGAATATAAACCAGTACTGTAATATGTTAGAATCAAGAAAAAATCACCATTAACAATATAATTTCAGTCTGGATAGTTAAGTTTTGCTTTTCCTATTGATTAAAGTATACATATTGTTCTGTAGGGGAAGTAATCTACTACTGTTACAAAAAAAATCCACAACAAACAATAAATAAAAAAGTAATAAAACATTCAAACTAATTAATTTTCAGTCAGAAAGATTCTTATTTAACAGCACATACAATAAAAGTGAATTAATACAGACGTATCCTTATTTAACATTCACAGAAGAAATTTAACAATCTTCATTTAACAATAATTAAGTATTCACAAAACCAACAGGCATGTTATGCATTTTAATCAAGGAGTTCTGACACTGACAATGTACCGGTATTTCATTTTAGAATATCATGATAATATAATATTGTAAATATTAGCTGGTTTACTGTGCCATTGTGTAGTTTAAATTAAGGCTGCCCTCTACTAGTATTTAGCGCTTGCGTAGGTCTAAAGTACTTCCTTATACTTCCCTTGTGGACTGCATGCTGTAGGTAACCAACCAGAGCTAAATCGGTCGCATCACCACACCCCTTGGCTATCCTCACAATGCATTCTCTTTATCTAAACTCCAACCACGGCCCAGTAGAAATACTAGCCTCAACTACCTCCCCCTTGATTGATGTCAGAGGGCTGGTCCCCTATAGTGACTAATCGTAATCCAATCAACCTCATAACTAGGCTTGCTACTTTTTGATATTAATCAGTAAAGCTTGTTAAATGTCAAATTCCCCAAAAATGAGAGTGAAATAAATTTATATAGATAAACGTCGGTAAAACCACTTGCTATTTTTTATTTTCGTACCAAAAATCTATAGTTTGTTTAGTTTTTATATATGCGGGCCCGTCTGCCTTACCATCCAGTGACTGAAGAATAAGTGCAAATTAGTTCTGTTTTGTTCTGTGCATATTATTTTTACTTGTAAATTTATGCTATAAAAGTCTGTGTAATACACTTTTATATGCTGTGTTTTCTAGGGTTTATTTGTGTAGGATCTTTATCTTTACAAGAATATCTCTGCTGTGACCAAACATTATTTCAATTAGAATGTTGGTAACCATGGTTTTGTTGCATGTTGAATATGATAAAGGTGCTTCGCTAAATTAGATGTTTCTCAGTGGCATAAAAAGTTTTTTTTTAAATCATAAAGGCCCATTCTCTGTTTGAATTGAAAAATAAAGATTGAAAAAAAAACGGTAAATTCTTTCTAAAATAAACGTCAATATTAATCGTCGATTTGGCAAAAAAATTAAAATCGAACAGTAGCAAGCCTTCCCATAACCAATCAAACCTTAGGGATTTCATTTTAAAATGTGGGATATGTGACAAAAATATAATGAATCTTGGTTGTAAATCTCCCTCCCCTGTGAGGGCGCTAAGCAGCGAAAGTAGAGTTCTTTGGACGGGCTGGCCTGACAGTTCTTTCCCAGGGTCGGGAAGTCGGTCAGTCTGGAAGAAGGCGAGACTCCGTTGCAGGAACGTATTGACCCAGAAGGGAAACGATGTAGCAGCTGCAGATTGTAGAGACAGCTGCACTCGTTTACCAAGGGGACATGCGTGATAGCATAAAAGGGGACAGAGAATCGCAATCTACTCCTTAGCTTGGTTTTTGGTATAGAGAACTGGTTTTTGGTATAGAGAAGGACCGTGAGAGACCCAGTGAAAGCTGAAAGAAATATTAGTGAGTGTTTTGTTTTTTGTCATTGTTAGTAATTGTCTTTGTTTGTGAACCACCAGATGGCTAACACGTATCCGGAGCTGTCACCTTGGGCCAGCACAAAGCCGGAACAACACTACACCACAGTCACTTAAAAATTGTTATCACGCACCACAAGCACTACTGCACGCACCCGGACTGGTGACCGTGTCCAGTATTATTGTGGGGCAGATAACGTGCATTTACTGTTTGGGCTGCAACCCATTATTATTGTTACCTCCGTGCATTACACATTGGTGTGTATTGCCGGAGGTTATTGTTTGGTCACCAGACCGGGATTTAAAAATAAAAGACCCCTTTTTCCAAACGGATTACAGTTTCTGTCTGTGATTATTCCTGCACTGCATCACCTCTGCACCTTGTTCTCACTCAGCAGCCACTTTGCCACAGGGCCCCTAACTTATTACAGTACCATTATGACAGAGGGGTCAAAATAATTTGGTATCAAAAGAATATACTACAAGACAATTTCTGGCTGCCTTTGAAGTTGATGTTTCATAATTTTCTCATTTAAATATACTAAAAGAAACATAATACATTCAGTGACAAACATTTTGAAATGTTTTGTCATTTAATTAATTAGGTTTCTTTTAGTATATCTGCATTTAGCATTCATGGTTATGGAGGGTGTTACTTCATTTAATAATGTTGCATAACTGAAAATGAATAACCTAATGTTTATGTAACCCATTTGACCTGACCTGTCCTTTGCAGAGGTCTGTTATCATTTAAAAAGCAATATGCCATTGGAAATGTTTGCAGACCAGGTCTTTTACTGTACTAGCACTCTGCAAAGTGAGCTCTTTTTGCCTGTGGCGTGACCCCTGTATGGGCTGACCGTCTAAAATGCACAAAATCTTTTCTTGTTGTTGCTAAATAATTTAATATTTGAATAAATGCCTTTCAGATCAACTGCCCTTGCAACTGTTATTTTATCCTCTTAATCAAAAGGTTCATAGTTCCATGAAAGATGCATTGGTCTGACAGACTAAAGCTAGTCTGCCTTCCTTTGCACAAATATCTTAGTTCAGTTCTACATCTATTCAATTGGTTTCTCTGACTCAGATTCTTAGAAAATGTGTCAGGGTATTGCTAATATTCCCTGAGTTATTCAGAATTAATTAAATTTCAGTATTAGGAGGTGTTTTTAACAGTTCTTTGGAGCAGTCTCTTATTTCTGTTTGCTAGATCAGCCTAATTACATAATTTCATTTAATAAGCAGAAATTTAATAAATGAACATGAAAGGTTACACTATTTTTTTTTTTTTTTCAAAAGGGACTAGAACAATCACAGTATTCTGATTTTGATTGGATTATCTCAGTACAGACATGCACTTATTTCCCTGTAATTCCAATGATCTGCTTCTTGAAATATGCTCAACAGCTATCTTTTCAAAAGCAAGAATAATAGAAGGTCAACAAAATTATATAACATTTTTGATAGGCAAAAATTTAAATCAAAATTAAACCCTCAACCCTCATAGGATTTTAAACTCAATAAATATTGTGAATGATCCATCAGCCCAATCATCACTTATCATTAGTATCTGGTATGTACAGCAATGGTTTTTTTTATGGGCTGAAGGTACTGATACATGCCAATCTTTCTATGTATTACTTAACTTCCACTTGATAGCTAGTGACAAGGAAGCAGATACCTGCCTCACTAATCAAGATTATTGATCAGTCTGACATACAACCAACTGATATAAAAATCACAGTTAGGCTACAAAAACAGATGGCTTTTATGATTCAAATCCAAGCCAATATTGATCATTCAGAAATTAAGATTCTGATGTTGTGAGGATATAGAGGCTGTTTAAAAACACTGTAGGTGATTATATTTCAGCAAATACAACGGTTGTTAAGGGAAATCATAATTAATTAGATACACCTAGGCAGCCTAGGCAGGTGTATCTACAAGAACGCATTTAACTTCTATTGTGTATCAAAGCAGGTAATGAAAAAGAAAGCAAAGAAAGTGCAAAATAAATGTATCCAAGGGAGCAATGGAAATTTTAAATAAACACTTTTTAGTCTTGGATAGGCAACTACAGTATTAAGCATGTGACAATGCAGTCAGTGCCCTCTCCATTGGGGAATATCAGGGAAACAACTGCTTAAAAAACAACAACAAACAAACCAATTTGAAAATGTTATCTAAATGTAAGATATAATAAGATATCAGGTTCTATTCAATTGATCTAAACACTGATGGATCTAAATACCCATGATTAGGAAAATCTAACATTCAATAGTCCATGTTAGTCTCTTTAGTATATTTATGCCTTGTACTTCATTTTAAACACAATTTACAAATGTTGAAGATAAACGAGAGTATTTTATACATTCCTTTGAAGTCTACCATCAATACTATGGGGTAGATGTACTAAGATGGGCTACTCGCAGTGCAAACATACCGCAATTTGCATTTTCGTTGCGACAATGAAAATGTTGTCGTATGTACTAAGAGAACATATGCTAATGAAGACAGCCACAATATACAAATTTCAATATTTGTTGCATTATACATTGCGAGAGTCATGCGACATTGTTCAAATAATTAGCTGGAGTTGAGTTGCGGTTTGCTGCAGCAGGGGGTGTCTGAAGGATAACGTCTATACATGCAAGGGTGCAAGAATCAAAATAACATTGTTTTTGTTAAATGTAAATGTCATCTGTACAGTCAATTCTCATTAATATGAATTTCAAGGGACTAGCAACAAATTTTGCATTATACCACTAATTCATATTATCATGAGTAGCCTATAAGCCAAATGCATACTGTCAGTTTTTATTTAAGTTAGTCAGGGGTGCTAAACTGTGCACAATTACAAACCCCCTGCACATTAATAGAATAGGTGTGTTTCCTATTCCTATATAGATGCTCAGAATGAGCTAGAGGGGTTAGCGGCACATGTGTGCAGTCTATTGCTCCCTGGATTTAGGGAAAAATAGGTATTTCGCTGTTCACCTCAAAAATACATTGAGCACAACTGGAAATGCATGAGAAAAGGCAGACTGGGAAATGCCAGCAACAATTGCAACTGTTTAAAACATGCTTTCAAATGTTCTAAAAAAAATTGATGCAATTGTAAGTGCCGCAATTGTCTGCAGCTTTCGTTCATCTCATTATAATATTTGAGAACCCTGAGTCTCCACCCACTTTTTGCAAATTTATGCAGGAACACCCAGGAACACCCATAACTACATATTCATCTGAAGTTGAAACACAAAGAAAAATTGCTGCCATAAAGCATTTCCTAAAAAGTTGCAAATAACATTGCGGATGTTTAATACATTTCACTCTAGACTTCCAACTTGTTTGCAACTGGTTTGCAACTATTTCTCCACAATCTTTGCTGCATGTGCCACAATTATCTTTTCATGTTCATACGGAATTGTGACAGAAATAAAATGATTCTTGGTGGTAAATCTCCCTCCTAACCTGTGAGGGCGCTAAGCAGCGAGAACAGAGTTCCCTGGACAGGCTGGCCTGACAGTTCTTTCGGAAGGGGCCGAGACTCCATTGCAATAACGCATTGACGCGGAAGGGAAACGACGTGGCAGCTGCAGATTGGAGAGGCGGTTGCACTCGTTTACCAAGGGGTCATGTGTGACAGCATAAAAGGGGACAGAGAATCGCAATCTGTTCCTTCACATTGGTTTGTATTGGAGAAGATCGAGAAGGACTGTGAAAACGTAAAGAGGAATTGTTTCTTGAGTGTTGTATTTTGTTTGTTTGTAATTGTTTTGTCTTGTCCTGCACATTACCAGACAGCTAACACAGTTCTGGAGCTGTCGCCAAGGGCCAGCACTAAGCCAGAACACCACCTCACCAATTGTCACTAAATAACCTGTATCACCCACCACAAGCACTACTGCACACACCCAGGACTGGTGACCGTGTATGTATTATTGTGGGTTAGTTGGGACTGCAATCCCGTTATTGTTTACCCCATGCAGTACACATTGTTATGTATTGCCGGGGGATTATTGTTTAGGTTACCAGACCTGGAATATGAAAATAAAGAATCACTTTCCAAACCGGATTATAAGGCTCTGTTTGTTTCATTACCGCACTGCATCACTCCTGCACCTGTTTCCACTCAGCCACTTTGCCACAGGAATGTAAGAAAAGAACGTTCAATTTTGATCTATTTCTCATGTAATATTTTTAACACCAAATACAATTGTTAAAAATAAGCTTACTTTTAGGAATATCTTTATATCTTCTAGAAGTAATTGGCTTTTTTGTTGGATTATCATTGGTTGGAGTGTCTTCAGATGACTGTTGGAAAGAGAACAAGTGTCAGTGAGTTATTTATAGAAAATTCTAGCTGCCTGCATTTTGTAACTCTTTCATTTGTTAGTGTTCTATAATGTTCAAATGCTCTTTCAAAATTGAATTGAGATCTATTTTATCTTATTTCATTCTAGTTTGGTATTGCAATTGTGCCAAAAACCCAGAGGTGACTTTAGACCTCCCTAAAGTGGAATCATATGTTGTGTTTATCACTGGTCTTTGTTTTGCATTAGGAAAGGCAGATATAAAGAAATAACACAGGTGGAAATGTGACATTAGACCAAATTAATAATCAATACATTATGCACAGCACACCACAACAAGCCTTTGAAGACACATTGAAAAATAGTTCTAGTCAAAACATTTGTCATTGAATTTATTTAGTGTTTGTTTTAGTATTTTTTTTATTTGCACAATTATGGATGACATTAGCGGGTGCTTTTCTCTGTGCTATTAACACCTTGGAGTAAAATGCTTTGTGAATTTCATCCCAAGTGAAATATAAAATGTAGTTGGCTGTATTCTGATAAATAGCTACTTTCTTTTAGTGTCTTTTGTTAAAAGTAAAATGATAACTCTGGCTTCATTTCTTACCTGTCTATTGCTGTAATGTTCAGTTGATCTTTGTTTTAGCTCCAATGACCTTGAGATGAGGCTTGCAGTCACAGTTGATACAGATGTAGGCTTTTTATTTCCTAGGAAATCATTTTCAGTGTAGTACCGTAAAAATAAAAAGTACATTAGTAATAGTAAAGTATGGTGCAGAGTTATCAGAACCTCATGGTAGTGTGAACTTATACAGTACATGCTACAATAATAATAATAATAACAATAATAATAATAATAATAATAATAATAATAATAATAATAATAATAATAATAATAATAATAAACTTTATTTTGTATAGCACCCTTAAAAGCAATCATCTCAGAGCGCTTCACAATTAATAGTACAGCAATAAATAAAAAGATTATACATAAAAAAAGCACAAGGAAATAAAACAATCATAAAAATCATAAAAATGCCTTTCTAAAAAAGTAAGCCTTTAAATTAGCTTTAAAACACTCAAAGAAGCTGAGTCCCTGATCTCTAGTGGAATAGAGTTCCATAATTTGGGGGCATAGCAACAAAAGGCCCTGTCGCCCACAGAGCGCAGGTGAACAGGCGGGACACACAGCAGTCTGAGATCAGCAGAGCGGAGGTTGCAAGTAGGAGTGTAAAAAGATAAAAGATCTGACAGATAAGCTGGAGTTAGCCCATGAAGAGCCTTATATGTCAGCATTAAAATTTTAAAATCAATTCTGAACCTGATAGGCAGCCAGTGCAAGGCCTCAATATAGTTATGCGGTACACTCAGGCTATAATATTTGAGATACTGTAGGGTTTGTAGTAATTCCTCTACAAATTGTAAAAGAGTGAGAGACATGCATCACAGTAACACAAGGAATGTAACTGAAGGATGCTCAGTCATACACTTTTTACAATTTGCATGTTAAATTAAAAAAAACTCAGCACTGCTTTTTGAATTGCAACAGAAATTTGTGTCTGAAAAAAATACAATAACTAAAAGCAGTTTGAAATAAAACTTCCCTTGCTTTCTATAAAAGTCCAAAATGGTGTATAAATAATGCTTTAAACCTCCAAAGGGCACATACAGACACAATATACAGCCTACTTGTGATCGAGCTTCTCAATACTGCATCTGCAGCCCCGTGGCAACCTTTGTTTGCTTCAACGCATGGAGTTGCTACTTGATCTGTGCTACTGTGGGTCTTCTTAAAGCTGTACTCCCTCAGACAGTAGGCCACAATTGTGTTCTTACACTGTCAGACGTACTTTTAGTTTCCAAATTTACATGTGCCTGTTGGCTTTTTTACAAGGAATAAAAACTGACTGGTACGAAAAGCATTTGAACTAATAATGAAATGTGAGGTTCACGCTTGCATTTGATATGTTAAAATGTAAACCTATATTTACATAATGTTAAATTATACATTAAAGGTAAACAATAGATTTTATTTTTTCACATACCACATTTGAACTAAATCACTGTAAACACGACACATATTAAAAATAAATAAGGTATGTATTTTTATTTGAAAAGAGATCTGTTAAATAATATCTGTTTTACATAGCTCCTTAGCAGCTATTATGTATGTTAATCCTGACAGTGAGCTTGACAGTTTGTTTCATGTACATGCCCAAGAGGTAAGATCACAGTAAAAGGCACTGGTTGAAGAGTGATCAATTACAGACCTATTGTGCAATTAGGGAATTGGTTTATACCAGAAGTTCAATTCTAATAAGAAACTAAGTACACTATTATACCAATATTTCAGTGAGAAGTCTTTATCAATGTATTCAAGTTTTGTTCATAAATGGTTTAACCAAATGAACAGAAGTACACTGAAATGGTAATTATAGTCAGTTTTGGGGACTGTTGTATAAAGAAATCGGTTACAGTTACTAGTTATGGTAGGTCCTAGTTATTGCTTAGAAATAAATGTTACTGTCACAATTTGTTTCTGTTTAGGCATTGCCATTTCTTTTGTTGATTGAGTATTATTTAGGTGGGGAAGGTCTTAGAATAAAATTAAGCAAACGTTTCACTTGCCCACATGAATATACACATTTTAAAATGATTTACCCAATAGAGTATTACTTCTGGCCCATTAAACGTGACCCAAATAATGTATTTGTTTTAATTACAGTTTTACCCATAGCCAATTGTATGTGCATCATATCATTTTCCATCAGTTAAAAACACCTCTCAGTTCACTAAGCTTGCATGTTATGTTTTAAATAAGGCATACATGGCAACTTTAAAGGCATTGATTAAAACAGGCTTAAAAAAAACAACACACATTTATTTATTAGCCTTAGGCTTGTAAACCAGATATCCAAAATGTAACTAGATTACAGGGGGTTAAAATCAAATCAGGAAAGATTACTTTCAAGAGATAGTTAATTCCAGATTAAACATGGTCCATGATGTTCACTCTTCTGCTTACCGGTACGCTAAGCCTGCCCAAAATATAGCAACGATATTCAGGCAAAGAGCAAAACAACAATGACTTAATTGCTTATATACAAGGAGTTGTTCGGACTTTACAACACATTCGTTCTTTATTTGTGATTTTGTACTGACTGTGACTGAATCATACTGAAGCCTTTAATGAGTGGGATTTTAAATATTCTAGTTGATGCACTGGAATCTGTTTCAGTGTAAAAGCTTAAAAGTAAAGCAAACAAGTTCTACATTTATTAGACATAGTTCTAGTTATTGTCATAGTATATATGTAGAAGTCCACTAGTGGTAGGAAACAAGCAGACAGCATTGTGACTTAAAGCCTAAATGCTACCAATAAGGCACCCTATTGTAAAAAAGCAAGGTAATATACCATATATTGATGTACCAAAGAAAGTGTGTTCCTATCCCTAGCTACTGTAACATTTCCATGGTTTTGCAGGATAACTCATTTGCATCTGTCTATGCATTTTTACAATAGAAGTGCTGGATTTTGAAGTCGATAAAATCTTCTGTTTTACCAAGCAGTTTACATTTTATATTGGCATTTTTGTAGTATTTTGTAGCGATGACTTTTTTTCAGATGAAACTTTATTTGCAACTCACTTTTCACAAAAAAAAAGTTTTATGGTATCGACTTTCATTACTTGTCTGAACCATTACAGTTACAAGTTAAAAAATACAACAATTTGTTACTATACAGAAAATAGGAGGCACTTTTTTACACAGAGAATTGTGAGCGTCTGGAACCAACTCCCCAGTAATGTTGTTGAAGCGGACACCCTGGGATCTTTCAAGAAGCTGCTTGATGAGATTCTGGGATCAATAAGCTACTAACAACCAAACGAGCAAGATGGGCCGAATGGCCTCCTCTCATTTGTAAACTTTCTTATGTTCTTATGTTCTTATTAGTAACCCAAAATACAGTAGCATGACAAAACACAAGAACACAAGAAAAAATAAAGACGATAATGTATTTGGGTCTCTGCTGAATTGTCTCTTTTTATTTCTGCTTGCAGATACCTACCTGTGTGGAAATGTAACTATTTTCTGCACTCTGTTAATGAGGCAGTTAACAATCTGCAAATCAAATACTGTCTTAAGTTGTGCCCTTTGCCTTTTAGAGCACAGAATACTACAATATTACACTGTAGACGATACCCCATCACAACCTTTCTTGCCAAGCATATCATCTCAGTTAGAGGAGCCGAGAAACACAAAAAGAAATACTTTTCTTTTGTATTGTTGTCCAAAATCTTTTAATAGAGCAGCTAATTGGCTTTGACAAGGTAGGAACCATTGTTCCACCTCCATAGCCACACTTTTTTCAATCTGGTATCCGAGCTGCAAAATTCAAAGTGAATGGAATTTGCATTTTCTTTTCATCTAATCTACTGCTATTGACACTGACACTTGTTTTATGATGAAGCACATATGTGATTGGAGCTCTTATCTCACAATAAACACATTTCCCCCAAAGATTATACCTTTTAAATATGGTAGTCAGATACACAGATGTTAAGTGTCTTAACTTCTGCTTTAGCACTCAGTGAGCTAGATCCAGTGCTCCTTTTAATATAAGCGGGTACATTCTTTGAATCAAGTGTAAAACATTCTGACACCTGATTGTTGTCAGGGACAATAGCCCCTAATCCTGCATGTAACTCTTACGAGATTAATTCTGGATTTTTTCCAAAATGTTTCTAAGGGCACAAATTTAAATGAAAGTAAATATGAATGAAAAGCAATAGCCCACTTAAAGACTAATATGCTTCAATATAAAAGCTCTTGTCCTGCCTTTCATCACCTACTATTAATCACTGTATAGATTTATTTTCTCTTTTTGATGTTTTTTGCAAGCTTTCAAAGTCCCTCACACGGAGGGGCATATTAGAGCACCTGTTCTATGGGTGACTGCTTTCTGTACAGCCAGTATTAAAGCCTTGTGATGAGGGAGCAGGCACACGTATTATTTATTGTGAGGTTATATTTGTATTTGAAAGTATATATCAAGTCTTCAATTCCCCAATCCCTGGGAGATGGCATCCCTGTAAGAAGAGGTTGCATCTCAGTCAAACAATCCTGCTTAAATAGCTAGTAAAAATAAAGTGTAGAACCACCAGTTAAGGTCTCTATTGTTCTAAAGCCATACCACAGGACTATGACTATTGTTGAAATGGAAAGTGGTCATATTGAATATCTATTTAGCATAATAGATATTCAATATAGAAGGCAGTGTAGTCCAGTGGTTAAAGAAAAGGGCTTGTAACCAGGAGGTCCCCGGTTCAAATCCCACCTCAGCCACTGACTCATTGTGTGACCCTGAGCAAGTCACTTAACCTCCTTGTGCTCCGTCTTTCGGGTGAGACATAGTTGTGGTATATATTCTATTACCGTAAGCCAGTATAATTTTCCAGACTAGTTATACTGACATCAGTACACAAGCTCCATTATTTTGTTTCCTTCCTTCATCTAATCTCAAGACCATGTTTGCTAGGTTTTCAGGAGATTCCAAGGCCTGTGATTGAGGACCTCTCATATCTGTTTCCCAGCATGGCTGTCACAGAGTCTGGGATAGCTTCCCTCCTTTGAGGGGTTGTGCCTTTGTCATCTGCCTAGTTACCAGTTCTGCCTTTGCTCTCTGGTATTGCCTCTTGGGAATTCTATCCCTAGTTTTCATTAGATTTTTAGATCCTTTTGTAAAGCTGACTGAAATGCATAAGGTGAGAATTTCAATTAGAAGCGGGATGTGCTCTACATTCAACTAACAGCTGTGTCCTCGACTCAGGATGGCCTTTTTAAGGCATAGTCCATTTTACAGCATCCATTATTTTGCTTTACTTCTTGGCATCTTTAAAATATAAGAAAAATCACAAACTAGAGGAGGCCATTCTATCTATCAATGCTTTATCAGTGGAGGCTCTTAGAGGGGGCAAGGGAGGCAGTGCCTTCAAAAGTGAATAAAAATAATGTTATATATATAGTAGCACTATAATATAGTAATGTTCAATAAAACAAAACAAAAATATTGTTTAAAATGCAAGAAAAAAAATGACATTTTAACCTAAACCCTAGATTCAACATTCATTTAGTAACAGCAGTTCTGGCTCCTCAGAGGAGACAAGGCTCCGTTATTAACTCCTTTCTGCTATTAACCACAGTACTAGCAGTAACAGGTCATGTGATCTATATTATTTTAGCCCTTCCCCAGCAGTATTTCTTTATTTTCCCCCCAGCGCAGGCAAACTCATTCATTCCCTTTTCATTATATTGTTGGTCATTTATTTAAGTTTAGCTAATTAAGTCGATAGGACATGCTCGATTTTTTGTCTGGCTTTCTCTTGCCTTAACAACTTTGTTTAGAAAATATTGTATGCAAAGTATGTTAGTGACTTAAAATTGGAATGCTATATTCATGTTAAATAGTGCATTTTTAAACATACGCTGACAGTGTGTAATAGTTAAGTTTAATAGAATAAACTATGATGGACTACTGTTTTCTTTTTTCTGTTGTCTAGTGGAGAAAATACGTTTACCAGCCGAATTGGGGTAAAACCTAACTCATGAGTATATGGTAACTCATGAGATAAAGCTCATGAGATAAAGCTCATGATAAACCGTGTCCTTGGATGTTTTTTTGCATCATCAATGCTGATGCTCATGTAAAAATTAAAAATAGTAAATACCAAGCAGTCATATAAATACTGCCAGTTTGACCTCGGTAGAATGTCAGCTCTGGTTACGACGCTGGTACCAATGTAACAACCCCCCCCCCCACCCTCCCCACCCCCCAAAAAAAAAAAAAATCTGGGTCTTCTGAGTTGGTAGTTTTGTAACATTGACAGTGCAAATTGCTCTTGATAAATCTAGTCCAATGTGAATACGGCCCAGAGAGCTCTTTGTACTCCACATGAAAATAAATATTTTATAGCTATAGGTATAGCCAGATTTGAGTGATTAAAAGCACAGTTCAAGAAGAACGAGGCAACCAGGTGGAAAGGGAACTATTAATCACAGGCTAATTGAAAGTAACAATTTATTAGACTGTGCTGACAATAACCAGTGAAGCCTAACAGTGTAGCCCACCAACAGCAAGGCAAGAAGGAGCCCTCATCATTGATGTGTTTCCTGCATGGAGACAGGGCCAATCAATAGTACAACAAGAAGGTATAATAATTAGGTTCCTATTTATAGGCAGTCTTGAGTAGCATATCTGACCAATGGGGGTAGTCTTCTTTCAGGGGAAAAAAAAAACTTAAAAAAAATGTGTAGAATGCAACAATTCGCATGCAGCTCAATGACCCAATCAATATTATTGACCTGAGAAGTCTGAGTCAGCCAGTTGTTCATAATAAGATGAAATACTTCTCTCTTTATGTTTTCTGTTGAAAACAGAATTAAGTAAAGAGTTTCCGGTATTACTGGTGTTGGATTTCTGATTATTATTATTATTATTATTTGTTTCTTAGCAGGCGCCCTTATCCAGGGCGACTTATAATTGTTACAAGATATCACATTATTTTTTACATACAATTACATTATTTTTTTACACATTATTCTTTTTTTTTTTTTTTTTTTTTACATACAATTACCTACTTTTTACTGGAGCAATCTAGGTCAAGTACCTTGCTCAAGGGTACAGCAGCAGTGTCCCCTACCTGGGATTGAACCCACGACCCTCTGGTCAAGAGTCCTAACCACTACTCCAAACTGATTATCCCTAAGAGTGTATAGCAGGACTTTTAGTTGCACTGTAGTGTGCTCAGTATTTGTGGAACTCTCTCCCTAAGCACATAAGGGATTTAGTAGACTTATTTATTTGAAAGTAAGACTTTCTTAAAGTTTCATTTGTTTTAATTTTTAACACAAAAGGTAATTTAATTTAAGTTTATTTTAGTATTTCTAAATTGAAATGTCCACTGAGGGTGATATTGAATGTAAACATAAAAAAATTAACAAATCTTCTAAATCTGAAATGTTAGCCTTAGGGTAAAATTCAGGGGATGGTAGCTGAGCAGCTTAATTAATTAACGTCTATCATCATTAACCTCCTATTTAAACCCCAATCTCACACTCCTTCTCTGTCTGATGTTTTGCTTTCTTGCATACGCTGCGACCCGTTCTCTGCGCAAAATTTAAAACTCTTCCAACACTCCATTTAAAAGCTTCCAACGCTCCAGCGATCATGGCAGCCATTTCCACTTGACTTCCTCAGCAAGCTAGTCGTATGTCCGCTCATCCTTTCAAATGCTACAAACATTAATACATGGTGAGAGACGTGGATCGATCCTGTATTAACTAACACATAGGATGGTCTCACCACTCTCGTCTCCAGAACCGACTTTCTCCCCAATCATTTTGGATCGAGCAGCTACTTCCGCAGCCAGAGCCAACATCGATCTCCGTCCGGTCGAGGAGCATGGGGTGCCGGTCCTCTGCAGCAGTCGATAAATACATCCGTTCATCCCCTACCGACATAGCAATAGCCATCAAAGACTAGCTAGCATGCCCGGAGTGGGGGGGGGGGGGGGGGGTTTACCTGACCACCGGGGCCACCAGAGGTTTTCCCCTTCTAGGAAGGTTTTTTTTTTTCCTCTCCACTGAGCAGCAGGTAATCACATAACCATACCACACTAACACTATTTTCACCTCTCCAGTTTGTCTCATATGTCCCATCCTTTCCCATCTTTTCCAGCTGTTACTTTTATGTTATGCACTGGCACGACTCTATTGCTTATCTCATGCTGAGGGTCTCTGTGGGGAGCCGAGGGTCCATCCTTTGGGGGGATAAGTGCGGATCCACTCCCCTGACCTCAGGTCAGCCATGCTACCTCGTCCTCGCACTAGGGGGGTTCTCACCGAGTGAGTCAGAGGGGACCCATGGCCACACTATCCTTTCGCAGCTCATGCGCCTATTCTACCTCACCACGTGAGGCGCTGTCCTTCCTTCGCTCAGTACGAGGCTTGCTTTACGCTCTCAGTGCCCAAGTCCCAGACTAACCCATCTCTCTCTGTTTCAGGTTCCCTGCGGGATGCCTTCCCGCTCCCGGCTTCGGAGGCCTGTGCCTCTTCTCACATGAGGGCAGCACCAGACCAGTCAGGGAACCCTTTACTATCTTTCCTTTCAGTCCTAAGCTGTTGTACTATTCCTATCGCCCTGAGTGGCGCCTCTGCCGAGCAGAGCCCTTTTATATGTTTTCAGATCCTCAGGAACGTGACCTTCAGCAATAGGAGAGCTCATCAGTCAACTTCTCTTTTCTATGCTAATTTCAAGTCCGGGCCTCTCTAAGCCTGCACCTAATTCCGAGCTTCGGGCTCATCACTCTATCCTTGGCCAAGTGTCCTCCGTCGATACTGTCTTACTAACAGCTCATTTCTACTTCTTCTGCTCTATCCTTACAGCCCAAGCAGACACCCTGTGAATTAAGTTAGTCACTGTTCTTTTGTGTTGTCGGTTTAATTACATACGCAATACACAAATAATATATAAATTGAAATTGTTGTTGATGGCTGTCATTTTGTCTTTTCTTGCTTTGTGATGCATACATCTTTCTTTACCTGTTTTTAGCTTTTTGTGGTGTCACTTCCTGTCTTTTGGTTAGTGCTCAGTGCCATAGCTGGAACTCTTTTCCAGCTACAGCATGGAGTTCAATGCTTTTCTCATCAAAAAGAAAGACATCTATGTGCATATTCAAGTAGTCAATCTTACTTCTGATCCACTGACCTAAGTAGGTATAATTATCCATAACATTCAGAGTGCTTTGTACCCCTAGTGATTTGTAACTTGAAAATATTGAATCTATATATTGCCTTAAGTCCTTTTTTATTTTAATTTTTTTCAATCTGTTTCATGATCTTGACCTTCAAATATCTCTATCACAATCTATATTGATATAGTGTATATGTCTTTGCTGTGACAGATTGTATTACAGATGGACCAGACATTGAACAAAATGCTGTACATTATTTTATAAATGTTTTATTTTTTATTTTATAGTATCCATTTATTTTACCAATCATTTGATTCCAGTTTCCCCCAAATTTAAAATGTCAAATTGTGTCCAATTATGGTCCCTCATAGTATTAACTTCCCACAACAGCTCAGGAAAACTGAGTCAGTCTTCCAATTTCCACCACCAACTCAATCGCTTCTTTACACCTGGGAGCTTGACAGCGATTTGAACTGAGTCGGTTTCTGACAGTGTGATGGCTATATTTTATAATTTAGGAACTAAAAGGATAGAACACTTGATTTTGTTTTCAACTATAAAATAAAAAGGTTAAACATAAACACGTTCTACATTTGTTTATGGCACAGTTTAAAAAGTCACCATAAAACCTTTTCTGCATAGGGCTGGATGTTTTTTTCTTCTAAGCTTTCAGCAGAATTAACAGACAAATTGTTTTTTTGTACAAGTTATCAGCAAGTACTTTGCATCTGAAAATGACAAACCTGAACATAAACAAGGTTTGAAGCATCCCTCTTTAATTACTAGGGAAATAAAATCCACCCAGTTAATTTTCCCACCTCATTAACATTTTTCAACCGTGGACTTTATGAACTTAATGAATTAACTAGTATCAGAAGCGACACGGGTGATAATTAGTAAACTGAAGTGGGATTAAGACCATTATACAGAATCTACCACAAGCAGTGTTTCAATGTTGTATTGCCTTTCTAAACTTTAATCGGCAAGCTTTTTTTTAAGGTTTGTGCTGTCAATAAAGTTATTAGGGTGCAAATACAGTGGTTTAGCTTGTATTCAACTTTCAAGTACTTCATAGATTCACAGGTACTGGAAAAAACAAGAACGCTATTAGTGACGGAGTTCTGGTTATTGGCATATGAGAGCAAACTCTACACTTTTTTTCAATAACTAAACAATACAAAATCTATTTAAAAGGAGAAAACATGAATGGCTCTTATGTTAATTTAACAAAATTGAATTCTAAAAGCAATATTGCAACTTGTAAAGTGGTGTACTGTAATTTACCACAAAATACCATGCTGCATTCTGTTTTAAGTAGAACTGTCTCATAATTGACTGACTCTCAAATAACACTTACCTTTTATTTTTTTAAGTTAGAAGAAAAAACAAACACAGTGCTCTCTAATGTCTCTAAACGGTACTGATAATAAATTGTATTAAAAAAGCTTTTAGAATCTAGCCTATGTGCTTTAGGGCTACACATTTGGTGTTGCTTTTGACATTTTAAAAAGTGCAGTATTTTTCTATTTAAAGTTCAGATATATTTGGAACCAAATGTGAATTCAGTAGTTCGGGACAAACACCAATCACACAATGTTTTAGTACAAATATAGAATGCGGAGTACGCGATTTTACAGAGATGTATGTTGTATATACACATTAATTTGGCATCAAACCTAACTTGGTTTGAGGGCTCACTGCCTGGCCAACTGGACGAGGCGGAGACGCCCAAAAAGAACAAGCCGGTCTCAATGCCACGATTAGTATTGAATATAGCCCACTTGAAGGTTTAGCCAACCTTAACAAATGATCATCAGCGTGCAGGATAGGAAAACAAAACCCATTTTTTTTAAATAAACCCATTTTTTGGAAATAAACCTCCATGGCTGATAAGGTTGCCCTTCCTCCAGGCAGGCTACTAATGCTTAAGAGCACATTTTTGTAAAAGCATTTTTAGGATCTGTAATATTTGTTCTAATGTAAACTTGGTAAGCACTGGAGGACCAACAACCATTTGATAAGGGAGTCTGGAACTCTGTGGCGAGAAGCTGCTATGATTCTGAAGGAATGACCAAAGAACTATTCAGCTGCGAATCCAGACCTGGAAAGAATCTGGCGAAGGTGAAAGAAATAAATAAATACATTAATCTGTCGCGTATCCACCCGTCACATATCTGCCCTAACCATTTATCCATCATGATCAAGCTTCAGCAATGTTAGTTTATTATTGAACAGAGAAGATTAGTTCAGAGATTGTAGATCCTACCAAAGTTTTCGTACACTGTGTTGTATGTGCTCCATGCGCTACCATTGTTGGTAGTTTCACCTGAGCTCATAAGTGTGTTGACCTGAGATGTAAATAAATCCTGCAAGGCATATCAACTTTAACCTCCATCTTGATCTCCTGCCTGTCACTCAGCAGCGAATGCATGCACACACACAGCAGACGGCTACTCTGCCACAAATATTAATACCCTGTATCGTTCTAAACAAGGGATTTAGGGGAGCTCCCTAATAAAGCTGAATCTCAAAACAATAATTGTGTGAATATAGTAATTGTTACAGCTGTGTATAATGGTATTTAAAACAAGATTCATTCATCTGACGTTTTACATATCCACCCTTACTCTGGTCCCACCACAGTTGGATATGCGATGTATTACTGTAAACCAGATTTTTTTTCAGCTGAAAGTATAAAACAAAACAAAACAAAAAAAATCACAGTCAGATCTAAACTCTCATAGCTTAATCATAGTGTACTCTGGGAATGTAGTTTATTGGTGTCCACTGCCCACTGTTAACCACACATTAAAAACCACAAATCCCATACCCCGCCAATGTCACTGATTTATCAGTGGGACGGTTACTCGTTTCCAGACAGTTTGAAAACTTGTCAAACCAAGATGAGGAAAACAACACATTATGATGTGATTAATCTGTGATTGGAGAGGTTTCAAAAGAAAACCTCAATGAACAAAATTCAGATATGTCGGCGTCTTTACAAGAAATGAGCAATGAAGGTGTCAGAAGATGAAAGCGAACAGGGAACTTCGAGAAGGGCTATATTAGTTACAGCGTGTTTACAGTTGTAAGTAGCAAAAGAACATACAAGTTCTTGCATGTTTTGTCAGGATGCACGGCAACTGATGGCAGGCAAGACTTAACAGGGAGCCAGAAGTTCAAACATGAAAATATATTAGCACAGTGCTTCAAAACGGCACGCAATGTGTTAGAGAGGCATACATCCAGAAACGTCAGCCAGACCATCACTCTACCATAAACAGGCAAGTAGCACATTCTGAGGAAGTTGCTACCAGGCAGTTAAAATCATTTAAGTTGGAAAAAAAAGTTGTCCATTATAATTTTGTTGATGCAAAAGTATTGAACTTTTGCATCAACAAAATTTGAAAGAACGTACATCTTTACAAACTTACTTTACTGCCAATTTTGTTATTGCCTCCTTGTCTTCTTTGTTGGGCGCCTTCAACTCATTTGTAGGCTGAAAATACCTCTCAATTTGTTTCGTGCCACCAGCCGAAAGGGAGCTGCACCTGTGCTTCCGCAGATATGATGTTCCACTTTTGTGGCTGTCGTACACAAAAACTTGATTGCAGGTCTTACAAGCAACGAATCCAGCCACCTGTTTGTCATTTTCACTCAATATAATTCTGAAAGATTTCCACACTTCTGATTTACCTCTGGAACTATTATCTACCACACGGTATACATCTTGCGCTAAGTTTAGTTTTACGTCGTTCACTGACATTTTTATTATGGTAGTGCATTAATCCTCATGCGTGCATGCCATGAGTAGCACTAAATTGATTTTACGGAAACGGAAGTGGTGTTACACTGCTCAGCTGACCTATTGCCTCCAGCAATCGCTTTGGATTTTCAAATCTGCACATTCATTATGTGAGAAAAGGCTAAGTCCTGTACAATGTATTTTTCTGCCGATTTAAATTCATAACCGAGCCTGACCCAAAAATTTAATTTCCTGAACCGCACCAGATCCATAACCATCAAACAAGTGGACGTTCCGACCCGAGCCCAACCCGCTTTGCGGGTACCAAACCCGATGCAGGACTCTGTCAGGGGTTACCATTGCAACTGTGGTATCACTTAGTAGATCAAAAACTGTAAGGGGTACTTGAGCTGAAACCTTCCAGAAGGGGTACAGTTGAAAACCACTTGGATAGCAGACTGCTTTAAGCCTAGACTTTTCTGTCTCTTAGCAATACGATGCATTTCATTGTACACAAGCCTTAAGTAGCATCTATCATGGGTACCTACCAAGGACAAAAAAGTTTTTACCACAAAATTTATTTGATTAGCATAGCTAGAATGATATCAGTAGTCGGGCAAGACCAAATTGTAACGCAGACAGAAATGTAAATATACCCTCCTGTATTTTAATATTATTTAGGTAATTTGCATTTGGAAGGAGAAATTCTCTCCTTGAAAAAAAAAAACTACATGGAAACCCAAATTATCCAAAAGGTACTACTAAAATAGCATGAGAAAAAGGTGAGACTTATTTTTAGTTTTCCATGGAAACCTGGCCAATAATGTCAGCTATGTTCCATTATAAAATCTCTTGAAGTGGAATGTGGTGAATTAGAATTGTATTATTGAGCGATAGATACATTTTTTGTACACATATCTTTGTGTCTTTCATTTAGGATAATGTGAGACCTACAAAAGGATAGCAGTACTTATTGTACTTGTAAGAAATGGCACCACCAATGCTTCACATAATTTCCCTTTTCAAAGATGACAGAATGGTAATTGAACTAAAAGAGAACCGCAGTCTGAATTACTTGCTGATGGTTCAATATATCCTTATGTTAACTGAAAAATGATAGTTGTGAAATGCATATTGGTTCATTTTAGCAAACACACACATTTTTAAATGGCTTTCAATGTTTTATCAATCATTGAATATACCATATTACTACCACATGTGACTCATTTGTGTGTAATGTTTTTAACCATTGATCAGATGAAGTATGGAATTCCTCTTTCAGTATTTCTGAATCCAGTATGTGTTATTGTAGTTTAGAATGCTTGTGGATCAGAATACTTGTAATTTATAAAGGATAATACAAATGTTCATGGAGTACTGCAGTTATTCCACAAATGAGGACGGCTAAACAACCAATGAGTTCCTGTCAACTGAACACAGCACTCCAAAGAGCTGAATTTGGGGAACTGCTTTTCAATGTCCAGCTTTTAATACAGAACTTCTATTGTAGAAATTACCATTAGCCTAATCACAAATATTTTTAAAAAAAGTTAGTGGCAAAATCAAGGTGACATATTAATCTAACCCCTCCATATGAAATGTCAAGACTTTTCATTTTGAACCTTACCCTGTCTCCTTGCCAGGGCTTTTTCCATGGGGAGCAGTGTCCGAGGGAGAAATGATGGCACCGTGCTGGTGTAGAGTGATGGTAGGAGAAATTGGTTATTCGTGGAACGCAGCATGCAAGATGTTTCAGAGCCACCAGGCTGGCAAAGCTTTTTGGGCTCCTGATGTGTTTGCAGATTCCTCTCGAGATGAAAATATATAGCAATTCCCATGGGTGGTCAAGTAGGAAAAAATGTATACTGTTATAAGATAATAATATTTTTTCGCTAACTTGTTTGAAAGCATATGTACAAAGAACATTTCCTTAAAACTCCAGCATGGGTTCCATTACTTCGATTTACACAGGTCAAACCACAATTCTGTGATTCTCTTTTTTTGTGTTATTTACTGAGTCAGTATAAGATGTGCTTTTAATATGTGGCCATGAACAGGATTGTGGGACACGGCTACTGTAAATGTGATTGCAGTAATAATACTGTACAAGTAATTGTAATACACAATTTTAAGAGGAATGTCTCTGTTACTCACGTTTGACGTTGTACAATAGTCAATGTAATATGATATACACTGCCTGGCCACTTTATTAGGATCTCTACCTAATATCAGGCTGAGCCATCATTTGCCCTGATCATAGCCTTGACACAACTTGGCATAGACTCCACAAAGTGCTGGAAGGTGTCTCAAGTAATGTATATCTGTTCATTCATATTTTACGGCATTGGTGCACAGAGGTATTATAAGCAGAGTTTTGCGATGACAAATTTCTATACCTTTTTAAAATCTGACTAATATTCAAATATTCTTGTGGCAAAGTGCCCCCCCTGTGTGTGTTATATGTTACGTGTTGTGTGTAAATGTTGGTGTATAGGCATTGGTACACGGGATATAAGCGGTCTGTGTTTCACGTGTGTGTAAATTGTATATTTGTATTTAGGCACGGGGATGGCACATCACATCACGTGCAAGTAAAAAGTAATATGTGAGCACGGGGAATTGCACTTTAATTAATTCACGTGCAGTTGTACCGAGATTCCAATTGAATGATTGACTAGCAATCGAATCTCGGTACAACTGCATAAAAGCTGCATGTTTTCACTCACTGGGGGTTGGTGTTCGGTGAGTGGAGAACGGGTTAGGAGACGGAGGGTATTTAAAAGTAATAATAGTAAAAGAAGCTCACCGTGTTTGTCTGTGTAGTTCGTTTTGTCTGTCTGTTTATTTTGGCGTGTAGTGCCGTGTCCTGTTTTGTGTTCTGTTTGGTAAACCTTTTTATTTTGTTAATAAACGCTGAGTGCAGCCATTGCACTCAGCTCAGCATCACCACCGTCTCTGTCTGTGTGTTTCTCTCTCTCTGGTCTGAGTTCCTCCCTGCAGCCGTCTTTGTGACACGTGGTGTCAGAAGTGGGATAACAGCGCCTCCAGGGCTCAGGCCAGAGCGGGAACCGCAGTTTTTTTTTTTTGTGGAAAAGTAAATAAAAAAAAAAAAAAAAAAAAAAAATGGAAGGCTGGAACTGGAGAGACGGCTGCAGTGAGCTGGAGGATCTCCTCGGCAGGTTGGAGGACCAAGGTTGGTGCCTTGCCTGCGGGGTGTATGGGCACACGGTGGCTGTCTGCCCCTTCCAGGAAGAGGAGGAGGAACCAGCCCAAAGGAGGAAGGTGAGCAGAAGGAGGCAGAGAGGGGGAAAAATGAGGAGGAAGCAGAGGGAGCCAAGGTGGTGCACCATGTGCATTGCATATGGGCATGAGGACGAGGACTGCCCAGAGCAGGAGCCAGGGGAGGAGGAGCCCGAACGTCCTGCGCCTGAGTGGGAGGAGCCCGAACGTCCTGCGCCTGAGTGGGAGGAGCCCGAACGTCCTGCGCCTGAGTGGGAGGAGCCCGAACGTCCTGCGCCTGAGTGGGAGGAGCCCGAACGTCCTGCGCCTGAGTGGGAGGAGCCCGAACGTCCTGCGCCTGAGTGGGAGGAGCCCGAACGTCCTGCGCCTGAGTGGGAGGAGCCCGAACGTCCTGCGCCTGAGTGGGAGGAGCCCGAACGTCCTGCGCCTGAGTGGGAGGAGCCCGAATGTCCACAGCCCGAGTGGGAGGAGCCCGAACGTCCACAGCCCAAGAGGGAGGAGTCGGTGCGTCCACGTCCCAAGAGGGAGGAGTCGGTGCGTCCACGTCCCAAGAGGGAGGAGTCGGTGCGTCCACGTCCCAAAAGGGAGGAGTCGGTGCGTCCACGGCCCGAGAGGGAGGAGTCGGTGCGTCCACGGCCCGAGAGGGAGGAGTCGGTGCGTCCTGTGTCCGGAGGGGAGGAGCTGAAGGCCCAAACCCCTATTTTTTTTTGGGAGGGACGAGGGCGTGAAGCTCAGGCTCCACAGCAGCCGCTGTTTTTGCTGCTGAAGGGAGCCCAGCGGAGACGCCCGCCACCAGCTCTACCCCCGCTGTCGGAGGAGCCGGCAGCGCCACCAGCCCTACCCCCGCTGTCGGAGGAGCCGGCAGCGCCTCCACCACCACCCGAGGGAGAGGAGCAGGAGCTGCCTCTGCCTCCACCACCACCCGAGGGAGAGGAGCAGGAGCTGCCTCTGCCTCCACCACCACCCGAGGGAGAGGAGCAGGAGCTGCCTCTGCCTCCACCACCCGAGGGAGAGGAGCAGGAGCTGCCTCTGCCTCCACCACCACCCGAGGGAGAGGAGCAGGAGCTGCCTCTGCCTCCACCACCACCCGAGGGAGAGGAGCAGGAGCTGCCTCTGCCTCCACCACCCGAGGGAGAGGAGCAGGAGCTGCCTCTGCCTCCACCACCCGAGGGAGAGGAGCAGGAGCTGCCTCTGCCTCCACCATCTCCAGGAGCAGAGGAGCAGGAGCTGCCTCTGCCTCCGCCACCACCACTGCAAGGAGCAGAGGAGCAGGAGCTGCCTCTGCCTCCGCCACCACCACCGCAAGGAGCAGAGGAGCTGGAGCTGCCTCTGCCTCCACCACCGCCAGGAGCAGAGGAGCTGGAGCTGCCTCTGCCTCCACCACCGCCAGGAGCAGAGGAGCTGGAGCTGCCTCTGCCTCCACCACCGCCAGGAGCAGAGGAGCTGGAGCTGCCTCTGCTGCCCGTACCTCCGCAGGGAGTACGGTGGCCAGAGCCCCAGAAAGGGGAGCTGCCGGCCACAAAGAAGGGGGAGGAGGTCTGGAGACCACTTTCCCCAGCAGCAGTTTCGCTGCAGGAGTTCTTGTGGCCGGAGCCCCACAGGAGGGAGCTGCCGGCTATGAAGAAGGGGGAGGTCGGGGGACCACCTGCCCCCGCAGCTTTTTCGCTGCAGGACGGGACCAGCATGCTGTCAGCCGTGCCACTACCGGCAGGGGAGCTGACAGCATTTCCAGCCATGGGCCCACTGAAGCCTCCCGTCCCAGCCCGAGACTTTTGCCTGGACTGCTGGGTATTTAAGGGGGGAGGTGGCCGTTGAGGCCATGTGTGCGTTGCACAAGGGGGGGTATATGTGGCAAAGTGCCCCCCCTGTGTGTGTTATATGTTACGTGTTGTGTGTAAATGTTGGTGTATAGGCATTGGTACACGGGATATAAGCGGTCTGTGTTTCACGTGTGTGTAAATTGTATATTTGTATTTAGGCACGGGGATGGCACATCACATCACGTGCAAGTAAAAAGTAATATGTGAGCACGGGGAATTGCACTTTAATTAATTCACGTGCAGTTGTACCGAGATTCCAATTGAATGATTGACTAGCAATCGAATCTCGGTACAACTGCATAAAAGCTGCATGTTTTCACTCACTGGGGGTTGGTGTTCGGTGAGTGGAGAACGGGTTAGGAGACGGAGGGTATTTAAAAGTAATAATAGTAAAAGAAGCTCACCGTGTTTGTCTGTGTAGTTCGTTTTGTCTGTCTGTTTATTTTGGCGTGTAGTGCCGTGTCCTGTTTTGTGTTCTGTTTGGTAAACCTTTTTATTTTGTTAATAAACGCTGAGTGCAGCCATTGCACTCAGCTCAGCATCACCACCGTCTCTGTCTGTGTGTTTCTCTCTCTCTGGTCTGAGTTCCTCCCTGCAGCCGTCTTTGTGACAATTCTAAATAATATACATATACAATATTCTTACTTTATTGATAAGCCATGATGGAACCTCTGGGTTAGCTTCTTGTATTCATCGCACTGCAATCCATATAGGATTTTCTAAGAGAATACAAAAGAAAAATAAATACATCACAGAGCTTTGAAACCTCATACAAATATCCAGAATATTAAAGTCTGCTAATAAATAAATAATAATAATACTAATAATTAAAGGATGTATCAATAAAGTACAATGGTGCTATTTTTAACAGTATGACATTAATAGCTTAGTAGGTCATTCCTTCCACTAAAGTAAAAAAAACCTTCAGCTTGTAAATTTACCCTGTGTTATTAATTTGACGTACTGTAACAACAACAAAAAACCTTTGTGGGCAATTATTTTACCCCTGTATAATTGTAATTGTGTATACAATAATATGAAGAAACAAAAGAAAAAGTCAAAAGTAGTGTTATTTAACAGCATATTTGCCAGAATGTATAATTTGTGTGAAGCTCTCCTGTAAAATCATTTTCGCGTTCACACTAACTCTCACTTAAGGCACACAGATGTCACCTCTTCCGTACAAAGTGTAATTGCTGTTTCTGAGAAAATAGCCTTCTGCAATAGAAAATGAGATGTGTAAATTGCTTTTTATATAACCCTAGCATCATATACATATCGGTTTTCTTGCCTGTGATTTCCCAGAAATACAAAGAATAAATCAGGTTATTTTAATATAAAACCTATTGTAGTGTGACAAACCACCTACAATATATGTTGTTTCTGTATTTGGAAAATGGAAGAGTAAGTAAAACATTATATTTACACTTCCAAGAAGAGCTAGCTTTTTTTTGGTTCTATAACATTTGACTAGTTCCACATGTAATGCAATTTGTAATCCTTTATTTGTGTTGCGCATATGTGTGTATGAAACACACATATGCACAACCCAAATAAAAAGATGATGGCAAACGTTTTCTTGTATTCCTCTCAACAGAGAACAGTTGGCATTTCAGTGCCACTGCAGTGCAGTTGAAGATCATTCAGGGATTAGATGATGCCATGTCAGCTGGGTGGACTGTCTGCATATAAAGTGGAGGTTTGTGAGATGGTGGACATAAAAAGCTATTGGAAGGATGGCTCAAGAAGGGAAGCAATCATGATCGTCCCCTAAAGTACAGCAATGCAAACAATTTGTTTAAAGGTTTATATTGAAATTAAAACGAAATATATTAAAACATTATTGAGTGTAAATAAATAAGTATACTATGTGTAGAAATCACTGTCAACATGTCCTAACATTGAATTGCAAAATAACGAGGATACAGCATTGAGTCAGACTAGAAGACAAGATTAAAGCTCTTCAAATAAATTAAAGTTAGACCACATGAATATACAAAGTCAGTTAGACAGTGGGAGGTGGCTTGGTCTCAGATCCAAATCTCTAGGAGTAGAAGGTTGTCTTTGCTAAATAATAATAATAATAATAATAATAATAATAATCATAATAATAATAATAATAATAATAATAATAATAATAACATAATGCTTATATTTTTATATAGCGCCTTTCATAGTGGACCACCATCACAAAGCGCTTTACAGAGGTAGGCTGTGAACTGTGCATTATATGCAGAGTCACTTACAATAGGACATTGATTTAACATCTCATCTGCTGGATGGAGCACAAGGAGGTTAAGTGAAATGCTCAGGGTCACACAGTGAGTCAGTGGCAGGGTGGGATTTGAACCGGTAACAGTGTTGTTACAAGCCCTGGACTTTAACCAATGGACCACACTGCCTCAGGCTGCCTTGATTCAACTCATGTGTTCCTTTTCTGAAATATGTATTTTGAGGCTAAGCACAACAGATTGTCATAAAGTAGAAACTGAATTGTGCTCTTTATTGCAGTGACACATCAGTAGTTGTTCCAAAGCCACATGATAACAGTTAATAACAGTTTTTATTGCTTTTCCATTAAAATCCAATTACTCTCAAGCAGTGTCATCTAAAAGCACAACTGCAGCTTCTATTCTTCATAATAAAAAAAAAAACCTTCAAGCTCAATATTTTTTTCATAGCTATCTTGAGTTAGTATATCAATCAGAATGCTTCTAGTCATGACTTCTTTGTGCTGACTGAGATTTTAAAAGAGCTGCTGGATATTATTTAAAAAATATTCCTGATCATGTGCAATTAACCCATACTATCAACAGCAATGTATTTATATCACTATGAACTCTAAAACTAATGAGAGAAAGAAAGAAGCAAGTACATACATATTTATTTTAAGTGTATGAGTAACTGTGACAGGATAGCGTCACTGGCTAGGCTGGTTACTGGCAGGAGGGAGACTCAGAAACAGAGCTGTCACAGATAAAGCACAGAGGCCATGTTTATTTACAAACACAATAAACAAAAACAAATAACCATGGCACAGGGGCCAAAATAAAAGGTTCAAACAAACTTAAAATATAATTCACTGGACATGATCAAGGGCTGCATAGAGGAAGAGACCTTTGGAATTGATCATAGAAGATATGTGCTTATAACTTGAGAAGAGTAAGGAGATTCCCCTTGGCTCGCGGAGGTGAGACCGGACCGTTTGGTCTCCAAGGCTGGGAAGCAACCGATACTTCCCCCAAGGGGGATCTAGAGGAGAGAATGGGAAGATGACAGTGATAGTTAAATTTGGCCGGGGGTCCCCCTTGACTCGCGGAGAACGAATCTAGCGCCGGCTGGGCTTCTAATTTTGAGAAGTGAGCTTCACTTACCCCCAAAAGAGACCCCCGGCACCCCACAACTGCACCACCAATGCAAATCAAATATGGATTAGGATTTTTTTTTTTTTTTTAACTAATCTCATCCTTCAGTGGAGATGAAACCTCTGGTGGTCCCATCGGCGAGATGGCTCCCACTCTGAGCATACTAGAAATACTATGAAGGCGGACGAACAAAGAATTCAGAACAGCAGAGAGAACCAAAGAAGGCAGCAAGGCAAAGACATTCCATGACTAGATCATTGAAAGGAGAGAAATAACCTCAGTGGAGGGTTGTGATTAGGAAAATAGAATGTCGGTAGTAATTGATATGCAGAAGGTTGAGTAGGCTAACCAGCCAGTTGCGTAGGAGGAGAGAGTAGAAGGAGCGGGGGTGGCAGCCATGTATTCTTGACCAGATGAGAGGAGATTGTGGAGGGGTGAATATGGTTGAAAATCACGTTGATTGACAATAGGGGACCCAGAGGGAGGTTGCAATGACAATAAGATATAACTTGAGGAGGGCTGTGGATTTAGAAATGAGTAGAAAGTCATCTAGTAGGTGCAGTAGGAGTACACTGTATGTGTTGAGCAAAAATCTTGGGGCTGCTGCCTGGAACAACCACAACAACGTCCTAACAAAAAAGAGAGAGAGAGAGAGAGAGGGCAGAATAAATCATAACCGGGTAAACAGGTTGTAGGGGCGGAGGGATGCTTCAGCATATGATACTCCTTGAAGCATGGAGCAACGCACAGTGCTTGGTGCCGCCTCTTCGCTGTCACTTGATGTTGATGGTAAATATTCTTCGCTTATGTCTTCACTGACACAATCGCTGACATCCGATTCAGTGCAAGAATTGTATGTATTTGAATTTCAATCGGAATCTGAAGTCAGTACTATTACTAATACTTCTTTCTCACTGAGCATTTTTACAAACACTGTTTACAAACACTGTTGACATTTTTGTGACTGGGATAATTATATGTAATTCAGTCAATATCTGGCAGATGGCACAAGAGACCAATAAAAGGTGTTACAGAAAAGGTTTTGTAGGCTCAGTAATTCAGTAATTCAACCCTTTCAAGTCAAATGGTTAACTAAGTTGTAAATATAATAATAATAATAATAATAATAATAATAATAATAATAATAATAATTGCCTCTTCCAACACCAAAGAGATGGTGGAGGGAGGGGTGTATGGGCATGACTTTGAATGCATCTGAAATGTCTGCTTTGGCTAGCCAGGATCCCCGGCCAGATGATTTAATCGAATGGATTGCATCGGAAAGGGAGATATAACGCAGAGAAAACTGGTCTGAGGGAATGAGCGAATTAATGCTGCTGATTGGCGCACATGGAGGGGCAGAGAGGTGCTTCTTGCGTGAAATTATTTTTTTTGTGCAGCCCCGATAGGACTGATTTGGAATTGAGGGAAGGTGGTGGGGGGGTGCAAGGAAGGAGCCCTCCATGAAGCCTTTTGCAATCTCTGAAAAAATGGAGTCAACGATTTCTGGTTCCTTTTGTGCAGATTATAGATTTTTATGATGAAAGGTGGATGATGGAATGTATTTTAGTTAGAGGACCCATTGGAAAGTCCAGAGATGGTGTAGGAAATTATTTTACGATTGGGGTGAGACAGGGATGTTGATGGGAGTGGAATCACTGCGGAGAGATGATGATTGACATTTGTAGGAAAGCAGGTAGATGGCAGATTTAATTGGGCGGCCCGTTATATCCTTGACAGTGGAAGTAACTGGAGGGGCTGATGAATGGATAGAGAATGGTTCTGAGAGGCAGTTCTTGAAGCGGGGGTGTGTCTTGGGATGAAGAGGCGGCTGCCTCGGGGTGCAGGGATGTAGAGGCGGCGGTAGAAGAGCATATGTTACATGGGTTTGCTTTAAAGCAACAAATACTGGCTCTTCTGACATTGATTGCAGTATAAAGAAATAATACATTTAAATCGCTCTTTGTTGGATTGGGATTCCTTTTATGAACAGAGCTTTTAGGAGCTTATCAATGGGCCAGTCTTTTAGAAAGAGACAAACTGGAGAAGTATCCCTGGAATGAATGCATTTAGAGCAGCGTGGAGGCTGTTGCATCAGAGACCTGGATAACTGCGGCGGCAGGAGCAGGCATGGCAAGATCAGTGGAGGTTCAACGGAGGCTGAGGTGAATGGGTCAGTGATGCTTTCGGGTGAAGACGGAGCAGTAGGTCGGTTGAATTTCTGTAGGCATTTTCTCTTTGGATTAATGGTGGGAGGAAGCTGAGAATTGCTGCCTTGATCCGAAAATTCTGTTTCCAATGGGGAAGACAGATGCTGCTGGTGAGTAGTCATTTTCTAAAAATGATTCTGTGGTCTTGAATCTGTACTCTTGAATGTGCAGGCTGAGTAGCGAGGCAAAACAAAAAAATGCAAGACAAAGAGCAAACTCAAGGCTTGGGGTTTACATAGGGGATCAGCAGATGTTATTGGTAGGAAGGAAGCAGGGGAGGAGCCCTCGTTCATGCCACCTGAATAATACACAAGTTTGCAAATCAAACACCCAAGCTTTGGCTACCATGGTGTATCAGCTGACCTTCTCTCTCCGTTCACGCTGAGCTTTAATCTTCACTGAACCCTCTCTGTTAAACAAAGGATTTGACTTCCTTTTATAACTTGTGGCTGGTGCTTGATATATATATATATATATATATATATATATATATATATATATATATATATATATATACTTGTTGATATATATATATATATATATATATATATATCAACAAGTTTAATGCACTGTGTTTATTTTTCTTTTATAGTGTATAAATACAAAATGACATAGTTATTTGAAAATTCTCTGTATATGTAATTTAACCATTCGTTAGTGCAACTGTAGGTTTAGTGTGTAGCTATAGGCGACAATTGCAGTAATCAACGCTGTCATGTGACATCACCTTGCCATGTTTACAACGCAGTGCACTGAAACTTGTCATGGTTTGGACACTTTGTGCATCAAAATAGCCCATCACAACTGTAAAATATGACAATTATTTGGAAACATATTTTCTACAGAAATAAGTCTATATTCACTTTCAGTTCACCACGGGTACCCTCTAAGAAATGTTAGTGAGTAATACAAAATAGTTATTTTCACATTTCGAAAATTCATGTTTAAGAACTTTTTTTATTTCTTTAAGTATACATTTTATGTTGTTTTCAGTAATAATTTAATACAATAGTTGCGGTCTCCTGGTGGTCATTTCATTTCTTTAAAAACATTATTATAGTTGATAGTTGAGTACTGTATATGATACAAATAGTTTAAAACAATTACAAAAAAAGAATCATGACCTCATTTCATTTGACCTTTCTTCTTTAAAAAATATCTAAATACGCTGCCTTAGCAGGTTAAATCTCTTTTTAATTTGGTGACCCCTTATTTTTATTTGTGTTAAATGTATTATAGAAGAAGTATATTTTGTCCTGCAAAGTTTAAGAAAAAAGTAGAGACAATGGAGTACTCATATTAAGATTAATGTTATGTGTTGCAACGTGTGATAGCTATATAAGGTATTTTGTAAGTATTTTACACAGCTATTAGTTTAATAGAAGAAAAACAACACATTGATAAAAACATGTGTTTTTCCTTCAGCAAAAGAGGCAAATGTCAGGGCTTGAATTACTGGGGGGCTGGGATTTAAGTTTCTCCAAATAGTTTTATTTCCAAATTTCCTTCTTAACATGTTTTAAGCTGACAGGTATCACTTAAAACAGGAAGGAACTTATTAAAAATGTGTTAATTGTATGATGACATGTCCTGCCTTGTCTCTGCGTTTTTCAGTACCAATCAATGATAATGAAAAAGCGCCTCCTGGCAATCTGAAAGCTTCTCTGCGCGTTCTACACAGGCTAATGCTTATGCTTACATTAAGGAAGATTCAATAGTATTTGTTTTGTAAGAAAAAAAGTGACAGCATTTCATTTGAGCAGAAAAGAAATACGATTTATTCTTATTACATCTTGATCCATGTCTCAGCCTGTACGGTTGACTCCAAAAATTAAACCGCCAACATAAGCAAAGGAATTAGCCTTCATAAAATGTGTAGTTATCTAATTTAGATTGTCAGAAGATGCTTTCTCGTGATCATTGATTGGTACCGAAAAATGGAACCGGCAGGACATTTCATCATGAAATTAACACATTCTTAACAGGTTCCTTTCCATTTTAACTGATACCTGTCAGCTTACAGCAAGTTAAAAGGGGGATTTGGAAATACAACTATTTGGAGAAACTTAAAGGGTTTGCCTACGTGGTTTACTGTCTACCATACTTAATAACTGCTTCAGAAGGAAATTCATGTTTCTGCAATCAGGGCAGTTTCTAAACAAAACTCAGAAAAGCTGATCAGTGGGCTTCATATATTGCACACAGTCAAAACATATGTAACACATTTCACCCCCTTTACTAGTAACAGTTTAATAGCAGAAAGTGGCTGAAAAAAATTCCTAGTATATATTAATCACGGCACACTAATGAGCCAAGCAGAAACTGCAAAGGAAAAAATATATACAGAAATACCATGTCATATTAAATGGTAAGAAATTAAAAAAAATAAAAAATAAAAATTTCTATTGCATTTAATAAATAGAAATATTGAGCTATGTAATGTTTTCATACAGGAAGGGCCTGGTTTGCAGATTGGACACTGGAGGATAGCATAGAGATAGAGATAGAGCGAGATGGAAAAAGAGACTCTCTGAATGTTATATTATTGAATTGCTGCTGTGTAATGTAATAACTATACTTGTTGTGTAGAAATTAAATTACAAAAACAATAAGATTATTTATTCACAGAAAATGTTTTTGAAAGTAAAAGATTCCACTCTGAATATCACCAAGAGTCTCTGCATTCACTTTCAATATGATATTAGGTCAAACATTGTTCAAGTGAAAATAAAAACCATAGAGCATCCATGTAGATTGGATGTTATTCACAATATTTCCATTCTGGCCCAGTTTAAGGACTTAGAAAGGTGGTCACCTTAATTATGCATGACTCCTATGTTCCAACAACTGTTTTACACAACAAATGCACTACCACCACCTACTTCAAATAAAAAATAAATAAAAAAGACATGCACGTAACAATAATGGAAAAGGTCTCTTTAATATTTTTTATTTCCTTTAAAATAACTGTAACACACTGTAACAAAGGTTCAATTCCATTATTGTAGGGAGGCTGAGTGACATCGTTAATATCTTAAAAACCATAGCGGCACAAACGTTTGTTTCAATGGCACAAACGAATGATATATGATTCAACGTTTGTGCTTTTTGTAGGGGGGGGGGGGCAACTTCACAGAGCTCTTATTGAGGCCACAGAGATGGTTTAAACTTAAAAAAGAAAGCAGATGTGATGACTGAAACAGAACATGACATACAAAGTGCATCTAAACAAGAAGAAGATAATACTTTAGTTAAGATAACTGTGATATTTCATATCCATATCAATTGTCCTCCACCTTACTCATTGTTTATGATGGGCACCAATATTGCAAATGTACCTTACCTGGCTTTCTTGTTGAAGATCAACAGGTTCAGTCCTAAAGACTGTCTGTTTTGAGAGTGCGGTTTCAAAAACTTTAGTCTCTGTATCATATCCTCCTCTGTTTCTGACTGGGGATGCGAGAGAATTCTCCTTAGCTTGTAGTTTGCTATTAGAACTTCTGAAGGTGCACCATTTGTAACCCAGTTCCTGCATGCTGCGGTCATTCAGGGATGGAAATGAATATCCCCTGAAAATCTTCCTGTAACAAATGAACACAAACATTGGTCTGGCATGTCATAAGTTTTAGGAAAACAATTGAGAAAATGTTCGTTCTACAATTAAGTTTATAAACACTGCCCTTTGATAGACTACAGATAACAAATTAACAGTGGTGAAAAGAGAGTTTTCAAAACCAAGCAGATATGTTCTTCCTGAGCAACATAGATTCTTCCTGAGCAACATCCAAAGAATCCGACCCTTCCTCACCAACTACGCCACCCAGCTCCTGGTCCAGGCCTTGGTACTCTCCCGCCTAGACTACTGCAACTCCCTCCTGGCTGGCCTTCCTGCGTCTGCCACCCGTCCGCTCCAGCTCATCCAGAACTCTGCTGCTCGCCTCACTTCTCCCACGCAACTCTACTGCTCCGCTCACTCCACTGGCTCCCGATCACCACTCGCATCCAGTTCAAGACTCTTGTACTCGCCTAAAGATGCCTTGACCAGACTGCACCCAGCTACCTCCAGACCCTCATCTCTCCCTACACCCCCACTCGACCTCTCCGCTCCGCCTGCACTAGAAGACTAGCTCTACCTCCTTTATGCTCCCCTGCCTCCAGAGCCCGCTCCTTCTCCACCCTCGCCCCGCAGTGGTGGAATGACCTTCCTACAGATGTCAGGACTGCCCAGTCCCTGACCTCCTCAAGACTTACCTCTTCAGAAAGCACCTGTAGAACTCCTCTGCTTTTCCCCTGGGACACTTATCACCCTTCCTTAAATGTGCTTTACTTGCTCTTATCTGCCCCCTATTTTACTCCATTTAATCCTGTACTTTAGAATACTGTAATCTGCCAAGTGTTATTTAATCTGTAGTATTTTGTATTTAATTATATCCTGATGTAACTATCACTGACACTGTTATCTGCTGTATTATTGAATCGTATTTTGCCACACTTGTACTTGGTTGAACCAAAGTCATTGTATTTATCTTGCTTTTAATTGTATTATTACTTGTAATGTGATTCTTGATATGTATATGTTTATGACTGTAAGTCGCCCTGGATAAGGGCGTCTGCTAAGAAATAAATAATAATAATAATAATAATAATAATAATAATAATATGTACCATAGTTTTGCTATTGAACTTTACAACACAGAATGGTTTGATTTCTGACACTGTTTTACTTTGAAACTGTGTGTCCAATTCTGATCATGGGACAATGGCAAAAGTCGTTAGTGGCTGATTATGAGGCGCTAGGTGGGTGCAATCAGAAGTGATATTGGAACCATGTTTTGCGTGAGTTTTAAGCCTGCGCTACCACCACAGACCAATATATTTGGGTAGTGGCTTCATTAGACTTTTCACTAAAGCGATTTTGAAGATAGAGCAAAGGTTCCAAACAAACCTTCTCAAAGCATGTCTCATCAAAGAGCACACACTATCACAGAAAAGATACTGAACACACAATAAAAAGCAGTTTGTGACAACTAATTAGATAATGCTGAGAAAACTAACAAGTAATGTAAGTTAAAACAACGTATTATTTATTTTAATTGAAAAAAAACTGTCAATTGGATGAAGGTTTTGTACCCTTCTGTAACGGGGTGATGGTCCGAGCTTATCCCCACCCACAATCATATTATTTACTCAGGAACATGGAGGTCTTTAGAACACAAGAAAACAGCAACACGGTAGTCTTCACAGGTATACATATATATTTTGGCACTGGATACTGCACACAAATTACAACTGACTAACACAGACTAGCAGGTTGACTGACATTCCCCAGACAAGATTACGACTGACGTAATAATCCTCTCTCCTCAAGAAAGACACACCATTTTATAATCCCCAGCCCTGCCTGCTCCTAACAGGATTCATTATTTAATAAACATTTGCACCTGGAATGATTTTATACACAAATAAACTCTTATTTAACATTCATACTTTTACAATAAGACATTCATATATTTTACATTAAACATGTTTCTTCTCATTTATACATACGTTAACCTGCATGAATACCGTCTTTGTTTACAAACACGATCGTTATATTATATTGTTTACTCATTATTATTATCATTGTCATTATTATTCTTTTGTTCTTTTCACCTGGGCGGGGAGGGCTTAGGTCAGCCAGGGTGCCCTCGGCTCACCGCACACCAACGACCCCTGTAGTCTGGCCGGGCGCCAGCGGGCTTGCCTGTAAACTGCCCAGAGCTGCATTGTCCTCCGATGCTGTAGCTCTGAGGTGGCAGCATGGTGGGTCTGCAGTGTGAAAAGAAGCTGTCAGCTGACAGCACATGCTTCGGAGGACAGCGTGTGTTCATCTTCGCCCTCCCGAGTCAGTGCCGGGGTCGTAGCGGTGAGCTGAGCCTAAAAATAATTGGCTACTCTAAACTGGGAGAAACATGCTAAAAAAAATTTAATTAATACATTATTAGTATCTTTCATAAAGCTGGGAGCCATTGCTAATAGAGCTTCCTGATTTATAGATGACAGGTTTGTACCGCCTGACTGAGGTTTGTAAATACACACGAGGCCCACAATGCAAATCGTATTAAACAGTGGAGTACAAATGTCTACAGTATCAGAACAATGTGGATACAATTTCAAGGTATGAAGTTTATTTTATAGACTAAAATTAAAATTAAATAACTGTTAAAAACATTAGGATTTTATAAGTTAACATTCAATGATCTAACAGGATATTAAGTTTATTCAGTGTCTATAAAATGCTAATTTAATCTGTCATGGAGAATGGCAGCTCCGGTTTTGTTATAATGTTAACCCTGGTTTCACCCACACTAAAAATGAACACATAGGCGAAATATAATCTTGAGGTGCATTCATTTGTCTATCTGTTTTCTTTTTTATAATAGATTATCATTACCTTGCGTACGTCTCCTGTTTAACTAGTGAAACATGTGCCTTAACAAAAAATGTTATATATTTTTTAATTGATAAATCATGCCTGTGAGTGTTGATCTCAATTTAAAAAAAAAATCATTGATTATTCCATTCTTAAAGATACAACAAAGGAATTGCATTAGTTATATTACTTAGTTGAGCACAAGGTGGTTTCAATATGTACTTTCTGATTTAAATATAGGCCTACTATGTGATAGTTTGGGATATTCAGTCTACTTAAAACAGTAGGTAGGTGTTTATTTTTTAAATTATTTTGATATATAATTATTAGTCAAATAAACTGCTACCGAATAAGACAATTTTGCTACTTACTTTCCAGGCAGGTAGCAAATCCTCACTACTGCCTTAAAAAGTTCTAGCCCTGGCTTAACAATACATTACTTCTAGTAATTTTGGAGTATGAAGTGTTTTTATAAAAAAATAAAAAAGTGGTCTCATACAATACAAAAAAACATACAATCTGTGTTTTTTATTACAGCAGCAATAACGTTCATTGCGTTTCATATTGCACAGATACACTTTCTGCACTGTACCCCTATGCTGGGATGTTTACTACAGTATAATGGAAATACTGAATGCTTATTTTAATACTATTGAAAAATAACAGAAAACGCATGCGCAGCAAGAAGCTTTACACAATAAAGGGGAAGTCAGTTTCTCCAGGGATTGTGCAGCATGAACAAAATATCGAACCAAAATCCAGCGTTTGGGATGGGAGAAATTAAATTCATGACCTCATTGGAAGGGACAGGCATCTGCTGATAGAGACGATGGACACAGGAGATGCTCTAAACTCTAAACGCCGCACAGGTGCCCAGGATTTATTTACAAAGTATTTCTGAAACTCCAGTTGCAGTTACAGGTAACCACCAGTAGGGGCAGGGGTTTGCTTTTGTAAACAAGCGCACAGTGAAACCAACAACGGTAACACACATGTGAACAAAACACAGGTACTACAATGTACACAAAAATGCAAAACAATAAAAGCCTAAACAGCAGCTGAGTGGTACTCCCACTATAAGGGAGGAACCTTATCCTGTTACACACTCAATATGCTATTTAGTGGGATCGAAATCCCCTACAGTATTTCTCTGTTGTTTTAACAATAAGAATCACACATGGTGATCCTACTGTTGTTGGAATTACAGAAAACAATTGTTTTCCAAAACCGTCCCCCGGACTATCACTACTGGACTCATCAGCCCTGAGGGTGTATCAGCGGCTCTCTTTTATAGCGAGACTCTCTGCCGAGACACACCCACCGGCCGGTCAGGGATCCGCAGACTCAAGCATATGTCCAAGAAAACAGTGATGGCACGTTGCCCCTGTTACAGTTCGGCATTATGTCATTTGGTACAATGTCAAGTGCGTTCTTGTTAACTGGAAATTAAGATGTTGTTAGACAATCAAATTCTGATTCTGTATTGTTCCAAGAAATTGTCCAAAAATGTACAGTTTAACATATATTCTTAAAGATTTACCTCAAATTACAAATTAAAATGTAAATCTGCTAGTGTTATATACAGGGCATCCCATAAGACAGGCACCATAGGCATAATTGTTAATATTGGTTGCCTCTTAATTTCTTTCAGGTGTGAAATGTCTAAGAAAAGAAGAACAAATACTCAACAGGGTGTGGCTGTCTGATAAAAGAGAGAACATCCTAAACTGCAAAATAAATATTGCCTATATGATAACTGATTTATGGGACACCATAAATCAGTGCATACCTCACAGTCCTTAAAATAACTACTGTACGTGATTCACTGGCTTGGATTTACACTTTCCATTTTAAAATTGAATTAGTATCAATGCTAATGGTATCAATGCACCTGAGCTGGCTGAAATCACGCTGCTTTATAAACCATTAGAAAAGCAAACACATGTTCTTGAGAGGGAAAGGTAACAAATATAGTTTCCAATCTCTTAACAGCTGTTTGGAATAATGCTCTCCCTCTTGAAAGGAAATATTTACTTACTGTTAAAAGCTGTGCATGCATCATTAGTGTATTAATGGAAAGGAACAAAATCCATTTGGAGAAAAAAAGAGCATTCAGTATGGTTGTGGCCTTTCTCTTTGTTAGATTATACACAGATGCATTATTGACGTCAACAGTGTCATGTACGGTAGCTCTAAAAATAATAAAATATTATTTAAAAATGAACTGTTTGTTGCAGCAGGGAGGTAAATGGGTTTCAAATCATTTCCAGAGGGCTCAGTCTTGTTTGTTCAGCCTGGTGGAAAATGGTTTCAAACCACAGATTTTGCATGGCCCCAGCTTTGTAACTTGATGATCATGCCAGCATGTCTCTTTGTCAAGGATTCACAGGTGCGTATTTCCATGTACTGTATTTTTTCTTTTCCTTCCCCAATATTTCTCTACAGTTTCCATTGTATTTCTGAGTAGGCCAATTTTAAGTGGCTAATCTTCATTGTTACTGATAAAGGCAAAACACCAACATGTATGGTAAAGCATAACAGAAATTATGGTAAACCATGGACAATGATGGTAAATATCAACCATAACCATGTGAAAAAATCACAAAAGTTTTATTAAAATGACTAAAACTGTTCCTTAATGTTGGAGAAGTTATTCCACCAGGAAACGTGTGTGTGCAATGGAAACACTTTATCTCTTTCTGAACAAATCTTGGCATCTGTCCCTGACATCTCAGAGGCTTTGGGTATAGCAGTAGGAAAACTCATACCTGATGGATAAGGGGCAATAGGTCTTCAATGATATAGCAAAATAAACAAATGATCAAACATAGTCTTGCAAGCAATACACTTTTTAAATACCACACCTTTACTCTAGCCCATGGGTTGATTTATATAAATAATTCACTACTTTATTTGTCTGACTTTTTAATAACTGTTTCCATTTTCAATCTGTGAACGCCTAATAACCTTTAAAGTTCTAGTTTGCTTACAATGGTCCTTAATAATTCACTACTTTATTTGTCTGACTTTTTAATAACTGTTTCCATTTTCAATCTGTGGAAGCCTAATAACCTTTAAAGGTCTAGTTTGCTTATAGGCTGTTTTTCCATTTGTGAGGTGTTTGTGGATTAGCATCTCCGTATGATTTTACTCTACAAAATGTGTGAAAAGCTGATTACACACACACAGCCTTTCAGCCTTTGTCTGAGGTATTTTTTAGATTCAGCAATGATACAGAAGCTATCTGACAGCTGCTTAGCATGATAGTGCTAAGCTCAAGCTCTATGTTAAGTCACATCACAGTCTGCACACTGGGACTTAACAATGCGACTTGTCACTTGACTCACAGCCCATAACATTTACAAGTATAATTTAGCAAGCAACATTTTCTTTGTGTTTTATATACACGTTTTAACAGAATAAAAAAGTTTGTGATCCTTTTGTATGCTGTATCTTAACTATTTTGTTACACCTGCAGCCACTTGTTCTTTAAGAACTGAACTGAACTGACAGGAACATCCGGGCCCTAGCAGATAATAATTTGTAACCCTAAGCCTTAGTATATTCATCCCACATTAAGGTTTAAGAAGAAGGGATCTATCCCAGTACAACTGTTATCTGAGTCATTGTATTATTATTATTATTATTTATTTCTTAGCAGACGTCCTTATCCAGGGCGACTTACACTTGTTACAAGATATCAAATTATTTTTTACATACAATTACCCATTTATGCAGTTGTTTTTTTTATTGGAGCAATCTAGGTAAAGTACCTTGCTCAAGGGTACAGCAGCAGTGTCCCCCACCTGGGATTGAACCCACGACCCTCTGGTTAAGAGAGCTTAAATGGACCAAATACCAGTGAGGTATTTCCTCCATTTGTGGTTTATTTAGCAGACACCTTTATCCAAGGTGACTTACAGAGACTAGGGTGTCTGAACTATGCATCAGCTGCTGAGTCACTTACATCACCCGAAAGACAGAGCACAAGGAGGCTAAGTGACTTGCTCAGGATCACACAATGAGTCAGTGGCTGAGGTGGGATTTGAACCGGGGACCTTCTGGTTACAAGCCTTTTTCTTTAACCACTGGACCACACAGTCTCCTACCACATAAACCACATGTGACAGAGAAAATAGTTCTAGGTTAGGTGCTGTGCTGTGTGTATGCAACAGAAGAGATGTGTAACATACGCCCCAAAGCATGTCAGAATCTTGCAAAAATGCACATTTTGATGAACTTCGACATATTCTTTCTACATGCAGGGATCATCTAGTTAAATAATGTTAACGCTTGCTTCAAGGGCTTTTCAAAAAAAGGACAACAAAATGATGTTCTGTAATGCATTGAGGAAATCACCCGTCCTGGTCAACTAGAATGGAATAACCTAGGCTTGGGAATACAACTTCTAATTCATAGCTTTCTAAACCACTGTATGTTTTACTATCAGAATAGCCACACTGGTCCCTATTAACACTGGGACCTATTAAGTCTTTGAAAAAGCATTCTTTAAAACAATGTGTTAAAGCCATGAATATAACCCATCTTATCTAAATGGAGATCCTGTAGAGGTCAAATGTGTCTGATGATAGTGAAGCAGGAAATGCTTTGGTACAACAGTATTATTTGCCTCAATTGGATATGCATTAAATGGTACCAGGACCTGTAATAAATACATCTGTTTATTCATACTATACTTGCTCATACCTTCTCTACTGTGAGCAGGTATACACTAATCAATAAAGAACCCATAAAACTTAAAAAAACATGTTCAATCACTGGACATAAATAGCAAAGAAGCCCCAGGAAACAGTGAATCAGTGCAAAGCTTTCAGATATGTGCCATCTGTGGTATTCCCACACATGAACTGTGGGAATGAACTGTAGGGAGCCAGTTTTTTCCTGGTCCAGATTGAGGATGGCAGTTGGAATTCCCAGTTGACAGAAATATCTGACAATTAAAAATGCATACTGTGACAGGATTGAAAGGAGTCCCCGTTGTAATTCACCCTCCCAACCACCGGCAGCACTGTGTAGGGCTGACCGTGATTGGGTCAGGAAGTTGAACTCTGACCAGACCGGAAGTTCCGGGTCAGGCGGCCATCTTGGCCCAAGGTGGAACCATGCGGCCGCCGAGTCCCATCATTGCAATCAGCTGTGCTGTGCTCGTCGATTGGCTGACGTGGGGCAGTGTGCTGATTGCAGGGGCGGGACTCGGCAGTATTTAGCCAGTGTGGTTTTGCCATTCGGTTTCCCTGTCCTGAACTGAAAACACGGAAGAGATTCTATTCTTTATTCCTCGGAAGGGAGCCAAGAGGCGGTGAGAGGAAACCCACTGCAGCAGCACGGAAAAGCCATGTGCTTCCTTTATTGTTGTTTTTGTAACCACAATGTTTTTGTTTACTTGTTTTAGTTGAAAACTGAGTTTACCATTGCTGGTATTCCAGGTAGTTTTCTTCTTTGTTTTCTGCAATATTGGATTGTTTATTTCCGTTGTGTGTGAAAATAAAATCCTGCCCAGATACCATTGTTGGTACAGGGCTCCAGGACTAAACATCACTTCCAGCTCCTGTTTGCTGTCATTTCTGGTCCTTCCCTAAGCTCCACCCACTACCCTCCCACAATACACACCTCCAACAGCAAATAACGATCAATATAAACTATTATTATAAATCAGGTTCTGAGAAGAGCAGTCATTATCCCACTGGAGCTATTTCAGTGTGGAGGAAACTTAGTAGTCAATGTTGTTCAGTGTCTTGTGTTTTTTTTTTATAGTTAGACCTCAGTTGGTGTACAGATGGAGGAGGGTTGCAAACAAAAAATGAATACAAATATACTGGCTTATAATTTTACTAGGTTCATTTTATAGCATAAAAAAAACATAATTTCCTACTAAAGGCAGTTATGTAAATGAGAAAGGTGATAAAGGGTTTGTATGTGCAGTTACAAAGAATGCTTTTATACCAGCAAAACACTGAATGAATTATATTTCTGCTAATTGATTTACCTCTCTTTGTGCATTTGTTGCAGAAAATTATTAGTTAAACATTCGTACCACTTATCTGGATTATAAAAAAAATTCAATGACATTTTAAACACTGGATCATATGTCAAAAAAACAGTTCTAATTAATAGAGTTGTGTGAAAAGCTGCACTAATTATATTTTATGCACGAAGACAACCATGTGTATCTAGACCTCTGGAAATGTGTCAAAGCTCACACTATGAAGGACATCTACAATGGTCCTTAAAGCATGCTTTATTAATAAATAAATCAGGACTAAGCAAGGCAAGGCACTGTATTGCCCATTTGGAACCTAATTACACAACCAATACCACCTAGTTATTTACTTAGGTATTGAAAGAAGCCTTGTGCACTATACAGTATGTGTGGTATTGTATTCGTGTGCAATGTATGTATAATGGAATGTATGTATAGTTCTATACATTTTGAATGAGTGTATCCATAGTGCCTCCTTAAAGCATACAACTTACCCTGAGTAAATATTCTTAACAATAAATAAATAAATAAATAAACAAACAGTCTGCCTTTGTTGGATTCAAAACACTTGATCTTTCAGACAGCTCAGTAAAGTTTTCTTTCAGGGACATGCTTGCATATTCATGTAAACTTCCAGCGCTATTTATAAAAAACTACAAAGAAATGTGTTGTTGTCATCTCTCCTTCACATTATTAACAACACTGATAATGAAAACTGGAGATCTAATATCATAGCTGTTGCACCTTCCAGGTTTTTTTAAGTAATCCTTAGGTTTCTTTTAATGCATAAGTAAATAATAATAATAATAATAATAATAATATTAATAATAATAATAATGTTGACTTTACCACAGTAATCTCATCATTATTATAACAGTGTTGATTATTATCACTAAATGTTTAATAAATGGTACTATTATTTGCTGTAGTGCAAAAAACAAGCTGAAAATTGTCTTTAGATGTCATCATAAAATGCCTGAAAAACACACATATTAGCCCAACATGGATTTGGAGTTTGTAAAGAGAATTGTTTCAGGGAAAGTTTTTGTATGTGAGAATCCCATGTAATTAGACATACTGAATCAGCCATTGAAAATCAGTGTCTTAAGACTCGTGGTACACAGATCGCATCCTTTAAGAAAAAAAATGCTCTGGAGCATCCAGTCCACTGTTACAAGCTGTTTAATCTTTTGTCTGCCACATAAATAGAATGTTTGTGTTCCTGCTGTGTCATTGTAAAAATGAATTGTTAGAGGTACAAAGACACATCAAATTGCTAATTTAATGTAATCGTTGACATATAAATTTGGACGTAAATCAGAAATCTGAAACAACTGTCACGACTACATGTTTGTCAGTTTCAGCAAAGCAAAAAGCAAAAATCCTGAATTGAAGCTGAACTTTTATTCAAAATCAATCTGACATGAATCATTTCAAAGTGCACCAAATCTTAATCCAACATGCAAGAATCCCAAACTGAGCTTTTATTCCAAATCAACCCGACATGAAAAGTTTGACGTGAAAAGTTCATCAGATCCTCAAGGTTTGTTTTTGTTTTGTTGTTGTTTTTCTTGAATCAACTTTGCTTTTCCGCATGGTTGCTGAACAAGCTTTTTGAAAACCTATATTCACAACAGAGATATGTCTTTTTTTCAAACGATCTAATAGTTTCCAGCTTTGTTGCAACATAAAATGATTTTCGTTTGGGAGTTATGGTTACCCAGCACGCGCTTTTTATTAAGACAAAAGAGTTGACTTCACTGCGGAGATGGCATCCCGTGCGTACAGCATGATGTTGACAGTGTGTGTTTACATTATCTGTTTTTGTTTTCTTTTATCTGGGTTCCAGGGCTCAGGTTTGTTATAATGAAGGGCGTTATAGCGAGGGTGTACTGTATGTATATAAAACATTACATTGTAATCAATGTAACATAATGTGTGTTTTACACAGGGCTATACATACTATTGAAGTATTTTACTAAGTAGATTGCTGTAAAATAATCTTCAGATGACCCATTGCTGTTACCCTGCGTATCTGGATTTTAAACTCAGCTGTATTAAACCCTGCTAGTTACGACATCTCATAAGTAGGTTGACCACTGTTACAACTTTTCTGTTGAATAATATATTTATGACTTTGTCATCTCCATGTCAGATTAAATTAGCATTTTATAGACACTGAATAAACTTAATATCCTGTTAGGTCATTGTTTGTTATCTTATAAAATTGTAATGTTTTTAACAGTTATTTAATTTTAATTTTGGTCTATAAAATAAACTTAATTGTATCCATGTTGTTTTGTACTGTAGGCATGTATACTGTACAATGCAATTTGCATTGTGGGCCTCGCACGTATCTACATGGGGTGGTACAAACCTCAGTCATCTATCATGAAGCTCTATTAGCAATGGTTTATGAAAGATACTAATAATGTACATGTTAAAAAAACAAAACACTAATACCAGTAATTATGTGGAATGTAATAAACGAAACCAAAACTTTTTTTCCACTTCCCTTTACAACACCATTTCCATGTTTGTTTTATTTGAAGTGTTGAAGTTCAATTTGAGTTTTTGTTTGCTTGCTCAGTTACAAAAAGGCACAAGTAAACCTTATGCTATTACTTTATGAAAACGTGTCGATGGCCACTGTTTACTGTGAAGAAACAGCAATGACAAGGAATGAAAAAAAAGGAAAAAATAAATAAAATGCATTGTCAACTTTATGTACTATTTATCTGGGGAATAAACAAAACAATGTTTAACTTGAACTGCTATTTGGCATCCTTTGTTTTGTAGTTAATTCACTGGGGTAAAGTTAGTCCTTCACAACTTATTCTTTACTCCTGGGATGTTTTTCTGTTTTAACGTGTTACATATTTTAAGGTCTTGTTATAAAATAAAGGCGCAGACACACAGGGCCACGGTCACACATCCTGCCCCTGCTGCTATGCTGTCTCTGCCTGTGTACAGAGCAATATAATGGTTTTTATTACTTTTTGAAAAATGAACGACTGTTCGAACGAATATTTAAATTCTGAGTGAATATCCGAACATGAAAATCATGTGTTCGTCCCAGCACTAATAGTTTATAATATCTTTAAATTCAATTATTGTTACTCCTCTCCTAATTGCAGTACTGGGTATACCGTATTCCTTCGAATTTCCAACCCTCAATTTGAGGAAAAAATAAAATGTCTAATAAAGAGGCATTTACAAAAATACAACCTCAATTACGCATAAGAGCTATTTATACAAAGGAATACTATATTTTTTGCAATGAAATGCTAAAAACTCATCTATTAGGCATTTTTGTAACACATATTGTAATGAATATGGGAAAATGAACATGCCTGTAACAACAACTGTAATAACAACAACATCATCCTCTGAGTTGGAGGAGGCCTCTTTATTACTTGATATCTCCCAGTCAAATGTCATCTTCTGTTCCATCGAGCTGGTTAGATATGTAAAGTTTTTTGAAGGAGTGCACCACAGTCTGTTTATGGAATCCCATGCTTTAATAATCCACTCACACAAGGGGGGCAGAGGGGCACGGTGCATTCGTCTAGTTGGCATCAGTTGTTTATCGTCATTCACAAGCCATTTCAGGTAAATGTCATGGATGATTCGATGATTCGAGATCGGGCAGTAACATTTTTCTCGAATAGTCAGTCACATTCCTGTTTTTGTACTTGGGTTTAGAAGCAGGACATTTTTGAGAAGAAAAAAATGGTTTAAAAAGTGTCTTAAATTCGAAGGAATACGGTACTTTCAACATTTACCCTCACTTTTCTTACTGTAAATGTGTACATAATGTGGTAGCACACAGCGCATCGTGACAGTGAGTGCTGCGGTCACTTCCTGTAATCTTAAAAAAACACACAATAAAATCGTAACACAATAATTTGGAGATGAATGACAAACTTTCTTTAAGGCACATTTAAAACATTCTGGGTTTATAGAATCTCAGAGCAATTTGGTCCTGGTCCTCATAAGCTAAAACTATCAATTCTGTCAAATTGCGTGATGGGGGCTATGTTGAGAACACCAAACAAATTTTACATGTAACTTGAGTCAAAACCAAGGCCCATAGTAGTGAGCATCATGAAAGACTGTGCAGCTTTGACACCTTTCTCATTATATCCTAAATAACGTATGAGAAATCAACCAGTCACCGGTATAGGTTTGTCAAAATTCCAGTACACCTTATCCTGTGTACATATGTTACCCTGTCACTCCAGAGGCAAACTGGTAGGGAGCTGACACGAGCCATTAAATTACTGTGCACATAGAGAGGGAGGATGATAATCAATGACCTGATTCTTATTCCAAGAGCAATACAAACAGCTGAGCTAACTCAGAGGTCATTAGGCAAACTGTTACCCCTGACCTGACTCGTCTCACAATCCACTTACGTCCAATGGTATTCTTCTTGTACTGATTTAAAGCTGAATAAGACTGAGGTCAAATGACCAAGGTCTCACATTCAGTCAGTGGGACTCATTTACGAAAGGGCACTAAACATTATGGTTCATGATTTCCATATTTACTATTGCAATTGTATTCATTATCTCTCGAAATATTGGGCATATTATGGCGCATGCTAATTTTATTGTGCCACATTATGGTAATCAGAATGAATACGTGATTTGTATGGTAATGCATGATAATGTATTTAAATGAGACACCCGCTCTGAATAATGAGATGCGCGTCATTCACACCGTATTTACTAAAGGCCGATAATCTGAGAGTGCACCTTAAAGTGAGCGATAATTCGTTTTTGGAAACCAGGCTTTAACCACTGATAGACACACTATTTAAACCTATTTTTCTGGGCTGAAATCTATCTGGCATCATGGAGGCATTACTTGCATTAAGGTTTTCATATAGAGCAGTGAAAATTACCTGTAAATAACAGGTTATATTAAACGTGAATAAATGTGAATTAATGTTACAATTTCTTAGATTTTATTTTATACTTCATTACATTGGTACAAATAAGAGTGGTTAAATAAAGCACTGGACCAAACAAGGTAGGAATTTATCGCAATAAACATGACTGACGAGATTTATGTAAATGTTGACCTTTTGGGAAATCAAAGTATACATCAGATATTGATAAAGATTTTTTTGCGATGAAATCTCCTCCATTGGGTAAGTATTGGACATTATTGTGCACACTAAATTATCACTCACCATACATGTAGTGTACACATTATGGTTTGTAAATTAGCCAAATATTGTGCACGTAAATTAAAGTGTTCTCTGTTAGTAAATGGGACAGTAAATTTAGATTTATGGTGCACTTTTTAGTGCCCTTTCATAAATGAGGCCCGAGTGAGTAAGATGTTCTGGTGTTGTTATTTTGTCTCTATGCCTTACCACTGAACTTCATTATGTTCTTTGATTTAGGCATTTACTTCTGCCAGTAATGAGAGAGGCGCAAGGAGTGGGCTCAAAGCACACCACTCACTGTGCTTGTAAAGCTGAAGAGACATTTGCTTTCCATTTAGCATGCTGTGTGTCTAATGTGCCAGAAGGCTGTACTTGCACTTCGGCAATGAAAGTGCTTCATTTATTATGCTGCATTTGAAGAACAACACGCTTGTTTCTAACCTTTATAGTCAACATGTGAAAAGGAACCCTGTCATTTCAGATGTAATCCCTCTATTAATTATACAGAGCTAATCATTTCAATGAACATCCGTTTATTACTAATGTAACTGATATCCTCAGGACTAAGGTATTTGCTTTTTGAAACCCCATTTCTCTTGCATCAGTGGTTTTAGGCCTGAAGAAGAACATCTGCGTAAATTACACAGCAGGCATTTATTTAAGCCTCAAAATGTGTCTAAAAGCCTTTTATTTTGAGAATCCAGTTGCATTACATTATAAAAAACTTCCCAAGAAAAAAAAAATCATAAAAGGTCAAATATGAAGTACATTAAATATGTTATCGACATGAATGACGCTGTCACAGTGCATCTAATTTTACTTCTATTTATTTCAGCGCAAGTGAACCAGAGGACATGGCAGTTTGCTTGACTCGCTTTTAATTAGAAAAGAAAAATATCAAATGATGACGTTTTTTTTTTAATTTCAGGCTTTCAAGTACTGAAAACACCAACTGTAATGTATTTTATTTAAAATTTAGAAAAAAAAAAGAATTTAACAACCAAGTGTGGGACTGAGAAAAAGAAAAAATATGTCAGTATGCATTCAGAAGGAAATTTGCTATGTTGATTAGTAATGTTACATGTGGATGACCTTTAACCTTATTTTTCTGCATGTGGGCCTTACCTCTTTATATAGATAAAATAAGCCACTATCAGCCTGTGTACAGCTCAAGGTAGCACACATAATGATTTATGAATTGCCAATAAAAGGAGACTGTATTGATTTTTACCATTTTAAGACAATTATCTGAGTATATACAGAGATTGTTAAGCAAGTAGTTTAGTAGGCCTACTAAAATACAACAGGCAAATGAAAAACTATTTAAATATAAATAGAATAATGTATGTGCCAAAATATATTACCACACAATGGACCAGAACTACAGGGGCATGCTCTTTATACTGAAATGCAATTGTAAGTAAAACAAAACTGTTAATCTTACAAAGCAACTTGCATTTTGGTCAAAAGACCTTAGTAATTCTGGCCCAATATTTTATCCCATTTGGTAATTTGGCACAGCTTGTTATGAAGAGAGTAGACCTGTATTAGTGTTTTAGCAAGAAAGAAGCGTGAAGCAGGCATTCTCAAAACGGCGGCTTGTTTATTCAGCAACAGGCAAGCAGACAGATGTCCAGTACGATTATCTACTCACTTAAGTCCCTCAACCCCGGCTAGCTCACAGGCAGCCTCTTTTATAGCCCACAACCCAAACAACATTGCAACATTGTGGTTAAACTTCGGCCAATCAGTGGCCGCTACCCCATACTGCAACAATGTAGTTACACCCTGGCCAATCAGTAGGCCGTTATCCATCCCCTTCACTGGGGCCCTTTTCCCATGCCTATTAGGGGTCAGGGCTGGTGCAAAGTTGCATCAATAGTCCAGAATGGGGAGTGGGGCTGCCAGAAGAGGAGCATTCGCACAAGCTGGAAGTCACAGGTGCTGGGTTGTGCAACTCAGATCTGCAAACAGTTCTGCAAGGCAATGCAGTCCAGTACAGTTCAAGCACAGTTCCACGGACGCACACACAATAACAAAGACCCATCGCCAGCCCTTTGTTACAGTATTATTAGTAGGCCTTCTGCCATTATGACAAGCTGTGCCACTTCTGTATTATCAGCCAAAAACCAACAAGACACTAATATTAGTAGTTTCTTCATTGTTCTTGCTTGTACAAATTAAACCAGTACAGGGTTGCATCATGATGCAGGAGGTCATATATTAATTGAAAATATTATTTGCTTGTACTTATGAACAGTTTACAAATATATAATTATTTTTACCAAAATGCTTTATTTCCATGGTATAAAAGAATATTTTAAAATAAGACATAAATGTTTGTCTTTATTGGCAATCAACTGCAGAAACCATTAGTTGAAAGGATTTATTAGATAATAATCAATTTGAGGCGAATACCTTGACAATATAAAATCCATATCCAGCTACTATTACCTAGCAATTTTAGAAATTGTACTCAGGTTATTGTGTATTACCTTGTCAGTTTTTTTAATTCCTCTGCCGTTGGGAGAGTGGACTTATTGAGGCAGGGAGGAGGCAATTCTTCATCCCCAATGACAGATTTCACCTTTGCCTGCAAGGAAATATAATGACAATGCACAATTATATAAAATTTTATTGAAATTACTAATGTCTGTGAGTTTATATAATATTAATGGAACAGGAGCAAGGGCTGCATGGAGGAATAACCTCGGGAATTGGGAATAGGCGTGCCGCATGAGTACGTGGGTTTCCCCTTGGCATGCAGAGAGCTACCCTCACAGAGGCGAAACTGAACCAATCTGCTTCCAACACTGGGAAGCAACTGATACTTCCCCCAAGAGGAACCTAGTGGTGAGAGAATGGGAAAATAAGTTATGATAGGTTTGCCCGTGGGTCCCCTCGGGCTTGTTATGCCTTTTTTCCACAATATGTTTTTGGAGTGCAGATTTGAGTTCTGGCTATGTGACATTGCCAGGCTTCGCTGGAGAAGCAACAGGAAGCCTTGCATTGACTCTGGTTCTCCTGAGGGTTAGGGAGAAAAAATCATCAGAGACTGTTTCTTCTCGCTGGTACCTTGACAACATCCTCTCTAAAATAGCTAAAAAAGTGCTACAGTAGATAGACATGACAAAAGTTTCTAAGGACCTTTGTTTTAACACCCATTAAGTAGCAAACAGACAAATTCTATACATTGTTTTTCAATTGCCGGTCTGTTAGGAAATCAGAAGTACAAAAAAGCTGGTCTACTCTAGGAAAGAACACATGTACACAACACTATGAATGCTGTCAATCAATAGGCTGCAGTCTTATGAGGGTTTCTGTTGAGTTTACAAAGGCAACTAAAAGCTGTGTATAAGTGCATATGTATTAAACCCCCATCTCTTTTAACACAAATGTATGTGTAAAAATAACTAAGTGATCTTAGTCTTGGTACCTGAAACAAGACATTTACTGCTCTTAAAATGTCACTGACTTTTATCTGCTCAAACAGGCCTACTGGAAGACCATAAAGCATTACAAACAACACAGACATTCCTGCTTGTTTGTGAACCCGCAGAGGCTATTGAATTTCTATTGTGAGTCACTTTTATGGATGACTAAAATGAGTGGGATAGTTGGCCAGCTTCCAGCCCCTCTCAGAATGGGAGCAGCACCCCAAACGAATTATACTTCGCAATGTGAATTAAATGGAGTAGTAAAGCAAGATGTACAGCATACAACTAGCGAAGCGCCGCATGTTTTGTTATTGTTTATGTATTAAGGATGGCGTAGCCGATTTTGTTTAGTAGCGTGGATGGGTAGCCCCATCCACAGTAATTTAATAAACTTGTGCAGATTGTGGCCGAGGGGTAATAGACTAATTACTAGCCAGTTAAACCCCTCGGCCACGATATATAAGCCTGCAGCTCACTGCACTCGGTGTGGGAGTTCAGAGGAGCGAGAGTAGAGAGCGAGGAGAGAAGAGAGAAAAACACAAAACTTAAGAATATATATATATATATATATATATATACAGGAACAGTGACAGCGACTGCCCAGCCTGACCTGAATATTTTGTATTCGAGATTTGTTTTATTTAAACCTTTTATTTTCGCTCTGTGAGCAAATGTTTTTTTGTTTAAACCTTTTATTTATTTTTGTTATTTGTAAATAAAACGGCGGCCAGCCGCGTCTTTCTTTTGAAACTGCAGTGCCTGGTGTCAGTTTTCAGTCACCACCCAGTCTTCCTGTCACAATCACTTCAAAGGATAAGTAAGAAGAGTTGACCATATCAGGAGTTCACCAACAGCACAGGGAATAAGCATTCTATTGATTTAACACTAGAATGACCTGTTTATAGGCATACCTAGAACAACCATGACTGATCAATTTGACCTGCGTATTAAAAACAACATAAATATTATAATGAAAGGACAAACAATTGAATATAAGTCATAGTTTTGCTGAGGAATGTCGTATAAAGCATCTACACAACCAAAATGGACATTTGAACAGAAATGTGTTTATATACAGACATATTATGCATTTGGCACAGCTATCAACAGTAACTCAGGCTTCTGGCACCAAATGCTCCACTGGCATATGCTAGTGCAATGAAAGCTTCTAATTCCTCCAAGGGCATTGACCAGGGATCATCTTGTAGCTGTCGGTGGGCTTCTGCTTCAGTGCAACGTTGAATGTGGTGAAGCGTATGCATGTCAATCAATAGGCGAAAAGCACTCAATGCGCTCTCATCAATGTTGCGTTTTGTATATGCCGTGGGCCCTGGAACTTCCCTCAAAAAATTATGTTCACTGCTTCTATCTGCAGCTTCAAAACCAGGATTTATAGTGTTCCAAACAGTGCCATCATTACCAGCCACTTGAGTGCCAGGTGATGCTGGCGCTGCAGCTGGAGAAGCGGCTGCCTCAGGTGAATTAGCGTCTGGATCAAGTGCAGGGGCTGATGCAAGTGAAGTGGCCGGTATCTTTGCAGGGGCTGCCACAGGATTGCGTCTTCTCCCACGGGATCTCCTGTGCCCTCAGTGTCACTGCTGCTGGAAGATTAATCTTCACAAACCAAGTCTGCTTCAGAGCCATATTCATCATTGTCTGTCTCTGCTGCATCAGAATCGTTGTTTGGTAAACTTTGCAGTAATTCAACACACTGCTTTGCTGTCCTGCATCTTCCATGATCCATTTGCAATGTGTATTGGGGTAACAATCAGTGTGGAGTACTGGTTAGGTCTCGGGACTCTTGACTAGAGGGTCGTGGGTTCAATCCCAGGTGGGGGACACTGCTGCTGTACCCTTGAGCAAGGTACTTTACCTAAATTGCTCCAGTAAAAACCCAACTGTATAAATGGGTAAGTGTATGTAAAAAATAATATAATTATATGTAAAAATAATGTGATATCTTGTAACAATTGTAAGTCGCCCTGGATAAGGGCATCTGCTAAGAAATAAATAATAATACTAATAATAACAATGAATTTCTTAGAAAAATGAGTGACTTGTATAGTGACCAATGCAGACAGACAGCCTGGTGCCGTGAGCTGTCAAGGATGATCGATGGGCTATCAGGAGGCTCATTGAAACAATAGAAATGTCAGAAGACCGCTCACTTGAGGAATGAAGACTGATATAATCAAACTTCAATACATGGCGGTAAGTCCCAACTGATAAATACAAATAATACCGCAACATTTAATTGTTATAATCTGTTTTATGTGTATCGGTCAATTTGACCACTCCTGGTCAGAATAGGTATGACAGTATTTTATCTCCCTAATTTTTGCAGCTACGCGATTCTTTCTATGTCAGGGTAATTAGTACATATATTTAGGAAAAGTCAGGAAAGCACAGCTCTGTATCTTAAACACACGCACCGCAATTTATATTTAAATTCCAAAAACGGTCAAAATGACGAGCTTGGTTGTTCTAGTGTTTAATAAAAGAAATTGTCTCGGACAAAGTTGTCGCCCTGTATTTTTAATAAGCTTTAATATTAGACACCAGTTTGTTTCAACAACACAGTTTTTTTTTCATTTTAGCTTTCTCATAGTATTTATATATTTTATTGTTCTTTCTTTTTTCATTTGAATCATTACTGTGAGTTGTGTTGCTTTTCTATATCTATTTATGTGCTTTTATCGTCTGTGTTTGACTATCCTGGGACTGTTTAACTACTATTTTAAACCCTTAGATTGAAACTGCATTCCAATACACAATAGTGAACTCTTCATCTTGATGGAAAAAGTGATTTTTCAGCCCTCAAGACAAAAGTTTTCTACTGTAAGCATCAACTCCAGTCATTATTTGTATGTTATTATGTGCTGGTGTTTTACCCCAGAGAAGCCCATTTTAAAAGTTTGCCATAGCAGTTTACAGTACATTTCTCATATCCATATGGATTTACCATACATGCCATACTGATTTACACTTTTTACGTTTGCTTTACTATACTTTCACAATACTTTTACTATACTTTCACAATGCTTTTACTGTGGTTTTCCATTTGTATAAGTGTGATCAAATGATGCCTTCAAAAGCATAATGTTTATAACATTAAATTAAACACGTTTTGATGGTTTTGTATTGGTTATTTCTTGTTATTTCGTTTGTATATGTTTCATAATTATCTTACGACTGATTTTGAATCCTGCTCTATTTCTCTACAACAATGTACAAACCGATCCAATGTGGTAAAATGTGTATTTGAATGTGATAATGCACTTCTGATTAGATTGGAAGGGTACAGATCATCTTTTGTTCACTTCATATACAGCATTTTACAAAGAAAAGAATTCAGCGTTTTAATAATTTTCATTTCAATAGGCCACTGAGAGGTGTCTCTTTCTCCCATTTCACAATGACAGGAGAAAACTCTAATGGGGTACATCAATCCTTTTGATCTGTCAATGTGAAAAGAACACTTGTCATCTTTAACCAGAGGTTTAAAAGTGTGGGGAGAATTAGACATTGAGCTACTCTAGAATTCTCTGAAAGCCTGACAGTTCTTTAATGCACATATAGTGCTTTACAAAAACTACACAAATATGCAGGTATACTTGTACTAGATTCCAAAGTATAGACTGGTCTTTCTCTTATTAATTCGGTACTACAGTACTAATTTACTGCCCATTTGCTATTGGCCTGTGACAGAGAGCGAATGAATCCGAATCAACAATCTCTCTCTCTCGACCTGTGAGGGCACTATACAACAGGAACTGCGTGCCTCGTACTGAATGGTTGGGCAGTTCATTCCAGGGTCAGTCCGAAGCCGGCCATTCAGGAAGGGGGCGGCGTCACTGTACCAGGAGTCATCGCCCTAGTACGGTGAGTGAAGTTTCAGTCATGAATTGGAGACGTGATTGCACTAGCTATTGGAGGGGCGGGGCTTAGGGTACTTCAGGGGGACGTGACTAATACGGATCCGGGAGCTGCTGCTTCAAGCCAGCGATAAAGCCCGGACTGCACTGCACCTGTATACAAACAAGCACCACTGTTTAAATCACTGCACCTGCACCTAGAGCACGCACTGTCCGGAGACGTGTCTGTATCTGTGTTGTGTGTCTGTGTTTTGTATTATTATTTTGGGACTGCAACCCCTTGGTTTATACGCTGGCAATACCCATAGTTGAGTAGAGCCAGCATTATTATTTCATACGGCCAAGGTGACCATTATAAAGAAATATAAAATATCTTGAACTGTGAACTTTGTGTTTGTCGTTGTTTGGAGCACCTGCATCACCCCTACACCTACGCATTGCCACCCACATGTTCACAGTGCCCCATTTTCAAATGTGATGTGATGTTGCAACGGGGGATTTGCATATACTTTTTTAAACATTCATTTCAGAAGTAATTTTCAATAGCAGAGGTCCATTAAACAAGAGCCTTGCATTGTCAAAAGGATCTGTCTGAACTTCATGTGCGTTACCTCCTTTTTTTTATACCAGCCTCAAGATCACCTGGAATTTGCAATCTGTAAAATAATTGCATATTATTGTGTTTCAAGTCTAACTCAAAAGTGCCGATATTTATATTATGCTACTAGGTAATCTAGAAACATCGAGTAACCCACACGTTATACTGTGATGAAAAAAATGAAATCAAGTGTAATGACATTTTTTATAATTGACCTACCATGTCCGAATGATTAAGCGAAATAATAAATGTATTCAAATTGGCTGCGTGAGAGACCTCTGGAATTGATAATAGAAGATATGTGCTTATTTCAGAGAAGAGTAAGGGGATTCCCCTTGGCTCGCGGAGAGCCGCCCTCGCGGAGGTGAGACCGGACTGTTCGGTCTCCAAGGCTGGGAAGCAACCAATACTTCCCCCAAGGGGGATCTAGAGGAGAGAAATGGGAAGATGACAGCGATAGATAAATTTGGCCAGGGGTCCCCCTTGACTCGCGGAGTACCTTCCTCACGGAGGACGGAGCCAGCAGCGGCTGGCTTCTAAGGTTGGGAAGTGCGTTTCGCTTACCCCCAAGAGGGAGACCGTTGCAGAGGAGGGTGCAGTTGCTGAGGTGGAGAAGCTGAATAGAAGAGGAAAGCGTAGTGGGGAAGGAGGTGAGGATGGTGGAAATCAAAAAACGCAAGACAGAGAGCAAACTCAAGGCTTGGGGTTTAAATAGGGGATTGGCAGATGTTATTGGTAGGAAGGAAGTAGGTGGAGGCACCCTTGCTCATGCCTCCCGAATAACACACAAGTTTACAATAATAATAATAATAATAATAATAATAATAATAATAATATGAAAAGTGTTGTCAGTCTGAATATAATAATAAGATTCTACTGCTACTGGGAGCTTAAGGGGACACTGAGCCCTCTGCCTTTTTTCTGCTTCACCATTTTCTCTGGCCACCAGCTTCCACTGGTGTAGAGCCACATTTTCATTTCATGGCAGAGGAATACAAACACTGAACTCCTCTCTATTAACATGCTCAAACACTTCAGCCCTCTGTGGTCACATTATATAGAGTTGGATCTTGCTAGAATCAACAGGAAAAGCTAATTACAAGGACAGCCTGTCAGCCTGACCATTGTGATCAAGGTTGTGAACTGTTTTCCATGACTCTGCATCTTGTGCAAACAACACACTTTACAGCAGGAATACAAAGAGATGTTTACACAGAGGGAAATTAACTGGCTAGCATGGTAAACACTCAAGTAACATTTTCCTGGTAGCCATCTTGTTTGCACTTGAAGCTTTCAATGAGTAATTTTTCACACATTTGTCAAGACAAGCACACACCATCTGCCTACTATTTTCTCTTTGTACAGCTTACTGTACTAATGAACTGTTAGCATTATATCAAGTATATCAAGTGTAAAAGACATCAGGCATATAAGGAGAGGTTGTCTCCATGTAGGAGACTGTGTGGTCCAGTGGTTAAAGAAAAGGGCTTGTAACCAGGAGGTCCCTAGTTCAAATCCCACCTCAGCCACTGACTCTTTGTGTGACCCTGAGCAAGTCACCTAACCTCCTTGTGCTCCGTCTTTCGGGTGAGATGTAAGTGACTCTGCAGCTGATGCATAGTTCACACACCCTAGTCTCTGTAAGTCGCTTTGGATAAAGGTGTCTGCTAAATAAACAAAATAATAATAATAATGTATACTCAAAGTCAGTTAGGTCTTCAACCAAAGCTCCTGTGCTATGCTGGCAATGGAACTCTGTATTTTTTGTCTATAGAAACTGTAGTGTCCTTTTATTGCAGAAATCCATAATTTGGAATCCCAATGCAAGTGAATGGTTGAGGGAATCCACTTATCATATCATCAGTTGTAAAATGTTTAAACAAAGTGACACATCAGGTGGCATATTATTCTATTGACTGGGGCATTGAAATGAGCATAGATAAGCTATTTAAATATAAGCCTCCCTTGTTGGTGTACATAAAAAGTAAAGGAAAAAAGAAAAACAACGTATTTGAAAATGAGGATGTATCTCTGCTTTATTTCTATATTTCTGTGTTCTGTTTCATTAGGATTAGATTCAGATAAGTCACTGTTTTCTGTCTCGCTCCCACTGTCAAAAGCCATCTCTGCATTTGTTTTCCTCAGTCATACCAGCAATTTAAACTAATCACTCTCTGTCGATGAACTGCTGAAACCATCGTGTTTGTATCCATGGATACCTCGTTAAGGGAACTGTCTTGGAAAACACAAACGAATGTCATAAATCGCCATTAGGCTTTTACATATTTGTGGTGATTATTTCAAATATGACTTATGACCGTGAGGTACACCAAAAGTCATTCAAGAATTGAAATGTCAGAAGAGGAATAACTTTGATTTAGTCCCACAAATTAGTGACACATTTCAAATATATTTGAAGCCGTTTCAAGCAGTTTCTTGCTAGTTTGACTGTTAAAACAATTTTTGCCCATAATGTTAAAGTAAGAACTACAGAACACTGAAGAATGCTGAACGGTGTACTGTGTGTACAGCTATGGCCAAAAGTTTTGCATCACCTAGAATTTTAGGATTGAGAAACTATATGAACATGATTTAGATATTTTATTTAACATCATGTAATCAAAGAAACTACAAAATAATATCGCAAAAGTCTACCAGAAGCCCTAATAGTAGTACAGTATTTCATGTTAGATTTCAAAATGTCATATTATTCAATTTGTCATTTTTTCATTTAGTATATGGAATACTACAAAGCAGTATGTAATTCAATCTGTTAACGTAAAACATTATTCAGCAGGTTTCATTCAACTTTATGAAGCAAAATTTTTTCTATAAGGTGATGCAAAACCTTTGGCCATAGCTTTCCGAGGAGATAACAGTCTGAGTGGATAAAACACAAGACCACAGGGTGAACATTGTATACTAGCAAGGGAAATGAAAATAAAACAACTGAGGTAAACTGAGCTAAATGAACAGGACAAGATCAGCTCTGCAATCACACTATCAGCTTTGCAATGATACCGTGCCAAACCAATACTTCATAAACAGCTAATCAGCATACAGAGAAACCCGACCTTTGCAAAGACAAATCATGTAAATTATTTAAATTAACATACCTTCACAACAGCGCCAGTGAAACCTTGCCGAGGCTCGTTTGCACGAAGTAGTTCGATCTTGTCCTACAAAGAAGAGATATAAGAAGATAATATATATATATATATATATATATATATATATATATATATATATATATATATATATATATATATATATATACAGGTAGTGGACTAAAAAAATGGAAACATGAGGGACACCAAGTATATTGAAAGCAAGGGCTTCCACACAGGTGTGGCTCATGCGTTAATTAAGCAAATAACATCCCAGCATGCTTAGGGTCATGTATAAAAATGCTGGACAGGCCTGGTTGCCTATAATTATGGCTAGCATGGCTGCAAGAGGAAACCTCAGTGACTTTGAAAGAGAGGTGATTGTTGGGGCACGTTTGGCAGGAGCTTCAGTGACCAAGACAGCTCAACTTGCTGATGTTTCACAAGCAATGATGTCTATGGTGATGTCGGCATGGAACTCTGAGGGAAAGACATCATCAGCAAAGGGCAACAGTGGGCGGAAGCGCATACTCCAGGATTGTGATATCCGTGCATTAATTCGAAGTGCAAAGCAAAACAGGCGAGCAACTGCAGATCAATTGATTGCAAATTTCAATCTAGGGCGCAAGCAGGCAGTTTCATCAAAAACAGTCTGCCGAGAACTCCACAGAGTGGGATACCATAGTGGCCCAGCGCCCTATTAAGTGACTTTACATTGGTGTTTCCATTTTTTTGTCCACTACCTGTATATATATATATTAACTATTAACTATCATAGGATATGATACATTACACAGCAGCTCATGAAACATTTTTTATTTTGTTGCCTATGATATATATCTTAGTGCTGTGTAATAGTGAGTTAATGTTTATCAGTAAAGTCAGTTTTGCCCATGTAAAAAGACACTTCCCAGATGTACAATGAGTGAGAGTTAAGGAACGTGATATATTTACAGGTATATGGCGAAAATAATAGATCACAAAAAGACATGCTGTTTTCATACTACAAAAGTTATTTGTGATTGGCAATGACTCAACTGCTTTATACTATCCAAGGCAACATTATATAGTCATCCACATCTTTTATGAGGCGTCTTTCTGCAGGTATTGAATTCTCTCAGCCACTTTCACATGGGGTTAACAGATGTGCTTTGGAGCTCAATACTAATGCTTGAATGCTTTAAGAATACTAAAGCTATTATGTGCCAGCATTGCAAAGCAATGTGATTATAGGAGGCTGTGTGGTCCAGTGGTTAAAGAAAAGGGTTTGTAACCAAGAGGTCCCCGGTTCAAATCCCACCTCAGCCACTGACTCATTGTGTGACTCTGAGCAAGTCACTTAACCTCCTTGTGCTCCGTCTTTTGGGTGAGACGTAGTTATAAGTGACTCTGCAGTTGATGCATAGTTCACACACCCTAGTCTCTGTAAGTCGCCTTGGATAAGGGTGTCTGCTAAATAAACAAATAATAATAATATGATCAAAATCTTTATGCTATATAGCTATGATTGTGTTGAACATAATTCAATGAAATAGACTTTACTGCTTGTCTTCTTTAAACTTCTTGAATCTGACCTAAAATGTTCATTCTGTATTTAAATAGTTTATATTGTAGTAGTTTATATAATCACCATCGAATACTGTTGCTCTTTAACTCCTGCTAGGGGTTTACACACAGGGGTATAGACCTCCTTCCCGAAATGCAATACAATATAGTGGAAAGAGGTCTGAGAATCACTAAGAATCTTAGGGCAACAATATTAAGTGGATTGTTTCACAGACTAATAGCACTAATCTTGGGCAACCTTACCTAACCATTGGTAACGTAATTCAAGATTAGTTCTAGTCTGGGTCCGTCAAAGCAGTCAATACTATGCAGTTGTTTTGATAGTTAAAACAATACACCACTGACGAGTCTTCCCTTGTTTTATCTACTGTAGAGTATAAATAAGTTAATATGTTGTGGGTAGAGTGTCTTATTTTATACATGTCAATGTGCAGTTTGGATAAGAGAACTGCTAATAAGAGACATCTCAAATAACATATGAAATTGTTATAAATCACAAAAACTAAAAATCAGGAATTGCTATCAAACATAAAGCTTTTTTGTTTTAACTTTGAAGTAGTGCTGTAGCAAAATATCTGCTCACCATGATAATGAATCAAATGCCAGATGTTGGTCAAGGGTTCCCTCTAGTGGTGGACAAATGCAAATTACTTTAAATCAATTTGAGTTCCCTTTCAAGTCGAAAATAACCATCAAGGTATGGGATATTGCCGTCAGGCAGTAGGGATTGGCTGAGCTTTTATAGCAAAGCTGCCGATAGTCCTCTGTGCGAGCTGCCCCGTAAGCCCGCCCCCCCTGGGAGCTTACTATACGCAGGGCACAGAGACACATTTCCTCTTTTGCCTTCAGCATCAGTAGCAGTAGGACATAGAGCTTATCTAACTGATTGTACTCAATAAGCCTAGGCTTGAGAAGCTGGTAATTCCCCTTCTCCGAGTTTATTTCAGTTATACTCTTTACAGTTATTATTATTGTTATTTTTCTCTTTGTTAGGATTATATAATTGTATTACATTTATATTTTCCTTCACGCTTTGCTTCGGAATTGCGTTTCTTTTTTTCGTGGTCTCTCGTCTTTCCTCTGTTTATTTAATTAATAAATTATTGTTGTTGTGTGTTTTGGTTTTTTTTTTGCAAAATTAATATATATATATATATATATATATATATATATATATATATATATATATATATATATATGTATATATATATTATATATATTATTTTAAGGACATGTTGTGCGTTGGCCTTGGGCCACGCGCGTACACTGCCGCCTCGGTCTTGCTAGACCGTGTGTGTGTGAGCCTGCACTACAGTGTTATTTACTGCAGTGCGTTAAAATCTTGCCACGTGGTAGCTGTATGTTTATTCCTTACAACTCCCTTATTGTATAATTGTATAGTTTGCTGCAGCGTCCAAAAAAAAAAAAACTTTTTCCCATTCACTATACAGAGGAAGACGACCACAAAGTACAATTCCCCAGTACCAACAGGTAGGTATTGCACAGCACCCAAGACACTGTACCAGCACTTAGCGTCTCCGCTCTGCAGGTCAGCTGACGCCTAGGCATCTGTGCTAGCGTCTATGCTCGGTACTTGCGCTCCGGCGCTTTTGGTGTCAGCGCTTCGGCGCTTGGTGCAGCGCTTCAGCGCTTGGTACTTAGCGCGTCTGCACTTGGGACTCGGTGCTCGACGCTCGACACTTTGGTGCTCGACGCTCGGTGCACTTTCCACCGACGCACGCACCTTCGGTGCTCTGCGCTCGAAGCTCGGTGCTCAACGCTTTGGCGCTCGACGCTTGGTGCTCGACACTCAGTGCTCAACGCACGCACTTCAGTGCTCGGCGCTTAACGCTTCGGCGCTCGACGCTCCGCGATTGACGCACGCACCCTCGGTGCTCAATGCTCGGCGCTCGATACTCGGTGCTTGACACACGCACCGCAGTGTTCGACGCTTCGGCATTCGGTGCTCGAACCTCAACGCACGCACCTACGGTGCTCGGCGTTCGTCACTCAAAGCGATAGTACTCGGTGATCGGTGCTTGCCGCATCGACGCACCATGTCGGGCTTTCATCGTTGCGTGACCTGTCAGGCTAAATTGCCTGCCAGCGACCTGCACGACGATTGTGTAGCGTGTCTGGGACTGGAGCATGCTGCATCCGCCTTGACGGATAAGGCATACTGCCATCTCTGCTGGGTTTCAAACACACACCCTTCGCAAGAGGGCATCTCCATCTTCGGGGTCATCCCATACAGTCTCGGCCCCGCCGTCATCTGTAATGACTCTGCCAGTGAGGCTGCAGCTCTCCAGGAGCCCCTCCTCCTAGCTTATAGCTGGTCAGAGGTCCCCAGCTAGACATGCTCAGGAACGCGCAGCCCCTCCCCTCGAGGAGTACACCCCCGTCGGGAGTCTAGGTCGCGATCTAGATCGCGTCGCCGTAGGAGGCGCTCTCGTTCCCCTCGTCAAGACAGGTGAAACCAAGACAGATTGGGGATGGCGGAGCTCGCCTCCAAGATGTCACAGTTTATGGAGGTCATGATGGGGCAACAATCCCTCCTCATGACCTAAGCGCACGTGGCACCCCGGGTCCCAGAACAGCCGACCGTGCCCATCGCTAACCAGCCAGTGGTTCCTTCACCAGTCTCTCAGGTTTAACCTCAAGAGGTGTGGGACATAGATGCGGTCTCAAGAAACGCATCCGACGCGGAGCCTCTGCTGGAAGTGGACAGCATAGAGGCCGAGGTGGCCTCCCAGCACTCTGGGCAGGAGATCGACCCTGAAGTACTGGACACTAATGATCCTTTGTGGTCAGTGGTGGAAAGGGCAACCCGCCACTTGGGCGTTGAGTGGCCTATGTTAGAGCTACCACGGCATTCCCTTTTCAAGTCGCCATCAGCTCAGCCCCTTCAATCCAGGATGCTACCGGCATTCCCAGATTTTATCAAGGAGGTGCAGTCCACCTGGGGGGCCCCGGCCTCTGCCCCTGTGAGGCGTCGCAGCAAATGGCAAGGATGTGGCCAAATAAGCCGCTCCAGCCAAAGCGGCCACAGGAACACCAGTGGCGCAGGACACCGCCACAGCAGCAGGCGCAACCACGGGGTAATAAAGCCTCCCCTTCCGGTGCATCAGCGCGCGGCTAACTTGTGTTTGTAAGACCGCAGCGAGGAGGGTGGCGCCCTAGAGGAGGTAGCAGGCCACGCCCTTTCGGGGAGTGGTGGTAACTGCAGTGAAGGACTCGGTTCAGTCCTCAGCTATGATTGCGGAAATACAGGCATTGCTCAGGAAGCATGCCATTCAAGAAGTAGACCCTGCTCTAATCGACCAGGGGTTCTATTCCAAATACTTCCTGGTGCCCAAGAAGGACGACGGGCTCTGTCCTATTCTAGATCTGCGAGTACTGAACAAATACCTGCAGGTGTTATTCTTCAGGATGCTTAAGCACAGGCACATCATCCAGTCAGTCCGACATGGCGACTGGTTCACCACCGTGGACCTGACAGATGCGTACTTTCACGTTCCCCTCTGCCCGGGTCACAGGAAGTATCTGGGGTTCGCATTTCAGGGCAGGGTTTACGAGTTTTGTGCCCTTCCATTCAGCTTGTCACTAGCTCCTCGAACCTTTTCGAAATGTATGGATGCCATTCTAGCTCCTTTACGAGCTCAAGGCGTCCGACTACTGAACTATCTGGATAACTGGCTCGTCTGCGCGCAGTCGAAGGAGCAGTTGGCACAGCACACAGTGATGGTTACAGACCATCTTCAGCGGCTAGGTCTGAAGGTCAATTCAGAAAAGAGCCGCCTCGTGCCGAGCCAACAGACCGAATTCTTGGTTCTGCATCTGGACTCAGTGTCCATGGAAGCGACCCTGTCGACACAAAGAGTTGCCTCGATGGAGCGGTGTCTCTCCCTATTCAGGTTGAGAGAAACGTCAGCATGGAGCTGTGTCAGCGCATGCTGGGGTTGATGGCTGCCGCCTCGCAAGCCCTTCCCTTGGGCTTACTACACCAGAGACCTCTACAGGCCTGGTTCAATGCCTTCACGTTGGATCCGCGGAGCGACAAACACCACAGGTTGAGGGTATCCCAAACATGCTGGGAGGCACTGCGCTGGTGGAAAGTTCCGTCGAACATCCGCTAGGGCGTACGCTTGGGTCCCATCTTCCAGAGGGAAGTTATCACGACCGACGCTTCCAGCCAAGGTTGGGAAGCAGTCTGGAACGGGACAGGGACCCGTGGAGTGTGGTCAGGACCCTGGAGGTCAGCCCACATCAATGCTCTGGAACTCAGAGTGGTGGACCTCGCCCTTCGACAATTCTTGCCAGTGCTTCTAGGCAAGCATGTGTTAGTGCGGTCAGACAACACCACGGTTGTGGCGTATATCAAAAGCCAGGGTGGCTTGCGGTCCCCTGGTCTTCACCGGATGGTAACACGGATGTTGCTATGGGCACAACTGCATTGAACCTCTCTGCATGTGGTTCACCTACCGGGCAGAGTCAATTACGCAGCGGATCTCCTATCCAGAGGAGGCCCTCTTGCGGGCGAATGGCGTCTTCACCCTCAGGTGGTAGAGCGCATCTGGGAATGGTTCGGCACAGCGCAAGTAGATCTCTTCGCTTCGCGAGAGACCACGCACTGCCCCCTATGGTTCTCGGTGGAGGACCTCGACAGCCCCCTAGGAGTCGATGCACTGGCTCACGAATGGCCGCCAGGGCTCCTATATGCATTTCCACCGATTCCGATGCTCCCCGCCTTCTTAGAGAAAGTCAGGGTAGAGCAAGCGACAGTGATTCTGATCGCTCCTCAGTGGCCTCGGAGAATATGGCTCCCGAGTCTGGTGCAGTTGTTGCATGGTCACCCGAGGGAGCTCCCTCTGCGAGCGGACCTATTATCCCAAGCCCAAGGAGGGCTATGGTACCCGAACCCCAAGCTCATGCAGCTATGGACTTGGCCCCTGAGCGGGAGCGCCTGTCAGCCTTAGGGCTTTCGACGGCGGTGATTTCGGCCATTCAGAGTGCCAGAGCACCCTCTACTAGGTCGCAATATACGTACAAATGGCAGTTGTTTCAAGATTGGTGTCTGGCTGAGGGCCATGACCCAATATCCTGCCCTATGGCAGTAATATTACAGTTTCTACAGAAACTGTTAGATGAAGGGAAATCTCCCTCTACACTTAAGGTGTATTTAGCCGCCATATTGGCTTGCCATGTACACATTGACGGTTTATCACTAGGTTGCCATTTTCTGGCATCTCAGTTCCTAAAAGGCGCAAGACGCTTGCGACCTCCTAGGACGACCAGTTTACTGTCATGGAGCCTGGACGTGGTGCTAGAAGCCCTTACCAAGGCACCGTTTGTGCCTCTCCACAGTGTGGATATGAAGCTCGTGTCTATGAAAACCGTGTTTTTGCTATCAGTGGTATCAGCCAAATGCGTGGGCGAGTTACATGTACTATCAGTGCATTCATCATGTACTCGTTTCGCAGGAGACGGTTCTAAAGTCTCCATGCATCCAAATCCAGCCTTTTTACTCAAGGTCATATCCCCGTTTCATATGAACCAACCAGTGGAGTTGATGGCGTTCCATCCTCCTCCTTTTTCTTCCCCAGAGGAAGAACGGTTACACATGCTCTGCCCCGTGCGGGCATTGAGGTGTTATATTGACTGTGAGGCAAACAGTCGTTGTACGGTCAATATAACACTATGAGGCAAACAGGTGCCGGTGTCTGACATTTGCGCTGCAGCCAGTTGGGCTACACCACATACTTTTACGAGGTTTTACTGGTTGAATGTACTGGATTCCTCTGCTCCACTATTTGGAGCATCTGTGCTACACTCTATGACGCCTCAGGATGCGGACATATAGAGTGGTTGATAATATGGTGTTGACTATTCCACCTTAGGACAGGTGTCATTGCGAACATAGACGCTGAGGCGTGGCTTCGCATATGCGTATATGTATTGCCTACGCAGTTGCGTTATGACGTAAGTCTGTCCTACTGCCGAGAATCCTCCCTCGCGATGGCTTGGGTACACTGTTCCCATACCTTGATGGTTATTTTTTACTTGAAAGGGAACCCCAGTTATAAGTGATACGTTTCTTTTGATGATCAAATATAAGTGATACGTTTATTTTGATGCTCAAATATAAGTGATAAGTTTCTTTTGATGCTCAGTATATAGTGCATACAAGGACATTTTTTTTCTTTTTTTTTTAAATACAGATATCTTCGTTTCATGGGGCATGAGTCATATGCCAGTGCCTTCATCAGACTATCAGCTCTGACTGCACCAACACACCTTGTTTATCTCATTTATCAGCCCTGGGGGAGGATCCAGGCACACCAGCCAGTGCCACAGCGTGGAGGCCACCAGACTGTTGATCACAAGAACTCTCCCCTTGTATGAGAACTGAGGTATCAGCCACCACCAACGCTGCAGCCTTCCCTTAACCTTTTCTGTTAAAACCTCCCAATTCTTGGATTCACACTGCCGTTCTCCCAAATAGACTCCCAGAACCTTGATCCCAGTCCTCCCCCAGCGCAATGGCTGAGGGAGCGCCGGCTCCACGCCACTCCCCTGACAGGAATGTGCTGCACTTTCCCCAGTTCACCGTGGCCGATGAGGCTTTCTGAAAAATATCCAAACTGTCTCTCAGTGCTGACACATCAGCATGACTGGTGATGAAAACATTAACGTCATCAGCATAGGCAGACAATTTGACTGGAGGAGCATTACGTGTAAAAGGTATTCTCAGCCCAGCCAGTTTACTCCTAAGCTGACAAAGCAGAGGTTCAATAGAGAGGGCATATAACATGCCTGACAGGGAGCATCCCTGGCGAATCCCTCTGTACGCTGGAAATGGACGGCTCAAGCTATTATTACTTTTCAAAACACTAAAAACATTTTTATATAACAGGGAAATAAAAGAAATGAAATTAGGACCAAAACCAAAAGATTGTAATGTTTTAACAAGATATTTGTGATCCACCCTATCAAATGCTTTTTCTTGATCTAGAGAAATAATCCCCAAATCAAGATTAAAAAGATTTCTAGCAGTTAAAAAGTCTCGAATTAAATATATATTATCAAATATTATCCTTCCAGGAATGCAGTATGACTGGTCTTGATGAACCACGGTGTGAATACATTCCCTCAGTCTATTGGCCAAGGCTTTTGAAAATATTTTATAATCCGAACATAAAAGTGAGGCGGGGCTTCTTAAGTTCTTTTAGATCTCCTTTTTTTGACAACAGTGTAATCACAGCCCGACGACAGCTCAAAGGCAGCTCTCCTTCTCTAATGCACTCTTGTAAAACCTGGAAAAGGTCTTCCTCAATCACTGGCCAGAGTTTTATATAAAACTCTGCCTGAAGGCCATCAATCCCAGGGGCTTTTCCTGGTGACAGCTGAGTGACTGCCTCCGTCAGCTCCTGCATTTTCAAACAGGCTTCTAGGGGGCGCTGTTCTTCTTGAGACAAGCTGGGCAGGTCCTGGTGCAGTAAAGCGATTTGCTCCTCATCACAGGGCTCGGCACTAAACAGCTGGGTGTAGAAATACACAGCTGCTCTGTTAATATCTTCTTTACTGTGCACCTCTTTCCCACAGGGCAGACGCACACAAAACAGCTGCTTACTCTCCACCTTCTTCTCTAAATTGAAAAAGAATTTGGTGGGTGCATCCATGTCCTTTAGCTGTGTGAAACGAGAGCGGATGAGGGACCCCTTCACTCTTTCCTCCAGTAGGCTGCTCAGAGTTTCTCTTTTCTATCTCAGAGACTGGAAGATGTTTTCATCACTATCGAGAGTAATTTTTGTTTCTATTCTCAATATCTCTCTCTCTAGCTCTTCAACTGTCTGGTTCAAAACCCTGGTTGTATTTAAAGTATATTGCTGACAGAAATTTTTAATTTTTATTTTTCCAATGTCCCACCACTGTTGTATACTACTATATTTCATACTCTGCTGCATCCAGGAGACCCAAAATGCTTTAAAAAGATCTAAGAACTGTTTGTCTTCCAAAAATTTAGTATTAAAATGCCAATATGACTTTGAGCAGAAGGCAGGCAAATGGTAAGCAACACACAGTGGTGATCAGAACATAGTGGGAATGATATTGCTCTTAAAAATCTGATTAAGATTTTGTTTAGTGCAGTACAATCTATCTAGTCGCGCTTTTGATATCTGATTATTATTATTGATTTTAACCCAAGTGTACTGCTTTACTCTGGGGTATAAATTCCTCCAGACATCAACCAGGCTTTGAACTTTTAAAACAGCAGACAGTTATTTTGAAGACTGGGGATGTGGCTCTTCATGATTACTATCCATAATAAAATGTTCTGTACAATTAAAATCACCCCCCACTAAAATCATATGTGCAGGATTACAATTAGATAAAACCTGATTTAATTTAAAAAAAAAATAAAACTTTTTCCCTGCCCTCATTTGGTGCATATAAATTGATAAAAAACATCTCAGTGCCTTTAAAAAACGTTTCTATTTTTAAAAGGCGCCCTTGGATTTCCTCACTAACTGATAAAATATCTATTTGCAGCCCCGGGGAGAACAGCACAGCTACTCCAGCACTGACACTAGAACTGTGACTAAAGACGCCCCGCCCCTTCCACTCGCTCAGCCACTCACTCTCATTCATACTGTCTGTATGCGTTTCCTGTAAAAACATCACATTCACTCTCTTCTGTGTGATACAATGAAATATATGTGCTCTTTTATTGACACTCCTACAACCATTTATATTAAAAGTAGCTATTTGAAATAAGTCTCAAAGAAAGCAAAAGCAAAAACAAAAAACTATATTAAAATGTCTTAGTAAATAATCCATTAATATGTCTTCGGTTTGTTATCATTCAACAACTTTCTTGCAGAGACAAGGCACTGGCATATTACTTTTTTTAAACAATACCGTTTCTTTTGGTCTAGCTCCTCTAACGTAGCTTTTCTCATGGCTATTTTTGCAGAGTAGATAAAAAGCTGGATATTAGGAAAGAACTGTTAAATCAGTTCCCCTTTTCCCTTTGGTTTTATCTAAAAACGCTGATATCGTATCAACTGGATAAATTTTACTCTTACCAGACAGCTTGGGCAGAGCCTCATCGAGCAGCACCAAGGAGTCAGAGAGCTCTCCTCCATCATCCATCTCTGAAATCACCGACTCCTCTTCAGATTCTTCAGCGTCATCCACAGCTACTGTATCCGGCAACAGGTCCTCTGATCTGGAGGATGTCTCAGCGCTGGACTGAACTGCAGCACCGCTGTTACCCTTCTTCCCTGAACGCGGGGTTATCGCAGGTCTAAGCTGAAATCCAGCTTTACCTTGATCTCCTGTCCCGGAGCTCTGAGCTGCAGCAGCACCGCTGCCCTGAGAGAGCGTCTCAGAATCCCAGACAGACTGCCCTTCTTCGGCTACCTTTCCTGGGATGGCCACACGTCTTTTCCTCTTTTTTTCAACCAGTTGTAAACCTGAGTCATCAGGGGTATTCACTGTTTCTTTATTGTTTTCATTAACCTCCGCACCGATCCCCTGCTTCAGTCGAGGTGCCGGCTCGGGTCTCACTGTCTGCGCTGGCGGCTGCGTTTGCTGCTCAGCCCCTGGTGCTGTCTCAGAGACTCCGTCCTCCCCACTTGCTGGCTCTCTTGCCTTATTATTCTCAGTATCATTATTTTATGAGGGCAAGCCCTTCTAAGGTGTCCTTGTCCTCCACAATGAAAACATTTCATTGATTCTGTGCTGGCAAATATAACATAATTACTACCGTCAATATTGAAAGTCCACACAACTTCAATAGACGAGTTGGGGTCATTCAATAATACAAAAACTTGTCTCCTAAAAGACATGACATGCTTAACATCTGGGTTTTTACACCCGAGTAAAATAGGTTTAATTGGGGACATTATTTTTCCGTATCTTAGCAGCTCATTAATAATCAACTCATCTTTAATGAAAGGCGGGACGTTTGAAAGGATAACTTTAGTGACAGGGGAAGCTAAAGGTAAAACGCTGACAAACCTTCTTCAACAATCCTGTTCACTAACAGTTCACTACTAAGAAAAACAAGATGGCTTTATTCATTCTTGCAGCAGAGTTTATATTTCCATACCCTATTTTTTCCCCGACAGCTAACAAACACTCCTCCACTGTTACTGAACTGTCTGGAATACATTTAAATCCGTGCCTGCGGGTCAGCGACCCAAAACCTCCCAATTTGGAACCCATAGCGGCTCCAAATCAGGAGAAAAAACTCAAATTAAATAATACAAATAAATAAATAAAACTAAACGTGTACAAAATGAATATAACTTCAGTAAAAGTTTTACTCATGCACACAGTACACACCACTCACTCCACACAAGCCCCTCCCATGATCCCACAATCCTCCTCCTCCAAGAGAGAGAGAGAGAGAGAGACTTATCTGAAGAACAACACAGACGCCGGCTGAAATGGTCTAAATACATTACTATATATATATATATATATATATATATATATATATATATATATATATATATATATATATATTAGTGCCTTTCTCTAATAGGTGCCCTTACTCAAATAACTGCCCAGCTAAAGAGAATATTGAATAAATAAGCACTATATTTTGAGCAGTTGCTTTTCCCCACAGTTATACTATGAATTTACCATGGTTTGTTTGTTTGTTTATATATATATATCACTTCTCTTGGTTTATAATGCTTACCTGTGCTTTACCATACATTCACTATGCTTACACTTTGCTATATGCTTAGGAAAACCATTATAAGTACTATAGGTAAATGTATTGTTATTGCTCTTTAAAAAAAACAAAAAAAAAACATGTTATTAAATTGGTTATATATGTGTGTACCTACATAGCACTTGCACTCTGTCAGTGTTTTAACACTCCGTCTGCCTCTGTAGATTGTAGGAGGTGCAGTGTGTCGTTTCACACGGGGAGGGGTACATTTCTGTAAACAACATAATAATAGTTTTGAAATAAGAACATGTTAAAACAAACACGTATTTTTTCAAAATCATCTCTGGTATAATACTAAAAAAAAAAGAAATTTCTCATTTTGTATGACTTACTTTCAGGTAGTATTATTACTGTTTCAATTTCACGTTCAGTTTGCCTCAGTAATGACTTTGGGTTTGGCTGGTTGTAAATCATGTCAGTCATTAAGGGAATTAACAGGAAATAAGGTGTTGTAGAAGTAGGGACAATTTTAAACTACTGGAGAAGGAAGTGCAAGACTGCCTGAAAGTAAAACACCCAAACAGCTTTCTTTAATCTTGTGTGATTAACATATGTATTTAAAACATGTAAATACATGCTGAAACTGCACACGAGAGAACCACACAGCAAATGGAAGTGTGTGGTGGGTACAACTAGCAATTTAAAGCATATTTTCAAAGCAGGTCAAAGAAACATAATATAAAACTTCTTTTAAAGTACTTTTCCCAAGTGGAATAACACCTAAAATGCATTAAAAATAAAAAGCAGGCAATACATCAAAGAGCATAATGTCACATAAATGATCAGTATACTGTATTTGCATTTAATTAAATCTCCACAGCCTATATATTAAATGAGTGTTCTGAGTATGGATTGCATCATCATTTTGCATTAAATATTAAGACAATTAGACAATGTCTATGAGATGTGTCTTTGCTACTGATCTTAGCAAAGAAGCTTCTTTAGTTTTATTTAAATGTTCTGTCATAAACTGTATCGTGTTTGAAATCAAAGATGAAGATTTGGTAAAAAAAAAAAAAAAATCCTGTTTACCTCTGCACAGGAGAATGGGTCATTTGCATGCAATGCATGTTTTGTTTATTGTAGTTCAATTGCCTTTTATATTCAGGCAAGTAAGGACATGTTCTCTTTTCATTCACAACCTCTCTCCACTCCAGGCCATAGGTCTCAATCATTTCAGTTCAATGAAGGGATATCTAACACTTTAGGAACCTTCAGTTCTTTTGAATGTTCCAATTACATTAATACATGATTGTTAAACAGTGCTGGCTGTATGAGATTCCGCACAACATCAGGACAATCTGTGAACAAAATACTGTCTGTGTTCATAACAATTTTGGGTGAAAAAATAAGTTCTGTATTACAAAACCACATTTCAAAATAGTTATATATAGTGTAATGTAGAGTATCATTTTGTGATTCAAATAGATCAACAGTAGTAGAGACAAGGATAGATTGAATCAATCACTGTTTAGAATCAAACTATAGATACTCTATACTGGATCGATCTGTCCACAACTAGTTAAAACAAGATTTTATGGATTATACATTTTGTGGTGAGCACTTCCACTCTGATAAATGCATTCCCCTTGAAGGTTCATAAATAACACTGAAGACTGATGTGTATGACTTTTAAAAGAATCATGAATGTTCAGCTAATCTGTTGTACAGCTACTAAAAGTCATCAACAATACACAGTATTCATTATTTTTAACAGACTATGAAAAATAGAAACATATATCTCGAGAGGACAAAAATAAATAAATAGCTATAAAGATTATGTCTGTAAACATGTGTTAGAAAAAAAAATCTATCTGTTGAATGTTTTCTTTGTAAAAGCTGAAATTCATAACAATCAAATAGCTTTCTAATGCAGTATTTAATTTATATTCAACAGGCACCTACCGTTCCTAGGTAAATTCCAGTCATGTTTTTGGGTCCCAGACCCCTAAGCTGAAGGTCCTTCTGCATGTTGTTACTATAGTGGAAGAGGCTGTCTGCTGGATTTGTTTGGTTACTGAGTGTGAAGGATTTGTCTCTATGCAAACAATTGGCAGTCAAAAGAATAAGGAATGGCTGTGGTGACTTGTAAATAGAAGGAAAACAAATGACAAATGTTGCTGTTAAGGCTTCTGGAAACCAAATATAGACCGAGCTGGAAAATGAAATAATAAATGATAATGTAACCTAAGCCTAAAAACCTAAAACATGGAACTATGGCATGTAAGTAAAATATAAATCTAATACCTCAAACTAATACCTGAACAGTATTTAAGTCAATGTGAACTAATTAAACAGTCTACCATCAACAACATAAAAGCATGCTGTTTACCACCACCAGCTAATTTTTACACCTTTTATTTAAGAAAATACTTAAAATACTTAAAGCTTGATTGACTTATTGAATAGTAGGCCAGGATCCAACCCCCTTGTAATGTGTTTCAGCTTCAGTTTAAAAGAATGTGTGTGTTTTTTTTTTTAAAGTGTCGTTTCACTAGTAAAGCTAAATAATACACATCAATGATTAATGATAAATACATGATTGGACTAGAGTGTAGGCTGAATCTGTATTGAGGAATGCATCAGGATTTTACTTTATTAAATTCCTGAGTATGAAATGTATTTTGCATTTTAATTTCTAGGCCAGTTTGACCATTTTCATATTTTCTTTGTAGGGCAGTAAAATAAAACAAAATGAAATCAAAGTTTTCATTGAAGATGATTTAACATTTATCATCTCATACATTTTAGCGGTAGATTTTCCTTTCAACCAATTTTTATTGGTCAGATCATGGTACATAATCTTTGAGATTGCTCAGAGGAAAAGCACTGCCACTGCCACATACTGACAGCTTGTAGCCGATTTAGCGTTGTCGTGATGCTAGTAACAAAACAATGGAGCTGTAGAAACACAGCCACAGAGAGAGAGAGAGGATTAAAGCATAGGCAGTGGAAGGTTGGAGACTGTCGTCGGACACATTAGTGCAAGTTCCCATACGAATATACAACTATACTGGGTGATTTCAAAGCATGTAGAGTATGTTTGTTAATTCTTTATATAAATATCAGAAAAAAATAGTAGTACAATGTCTAGTAATTCCATGTATGTAGTAGTTGGCTTTTTAAAAAAAATTTAATACAAGAAACAATAAAAAACTACAGAAAGTCTATAGTTCTGATTGTGGACAGTATAATGTTTATATATTTGGAACACAAATATAGCAATGTGCAAAATGAGCTTTTACAGTTTATTATTGTTTTGCTGATTCATTTTAAGAAAGTTTATACCGCTAGGGGGCTGTTTAAATTGTATAAACTGTACATATTTATTTCTGGTTCATAAATGTGTTATAATTATTTAATAAATAATCCTATCCGTATATACATTATAGCCACCATAGCATCACTAATTAGGAAAGAGGGGAGCCCTTACACTGACTTGTGGTTTACAAGGTCACTTGAATTCTAAAAATGGAGTTATGAGCTTGTATTTGAAGCTGTTATTATTAACACATATGTACAAAACAGTGGAGTATCAATTTGTTTATTCATTAAATCACTTCCTCGTTTGTTTGTTGCAAAGGCATTTCAGGGAAATTTACCAAGGTCAACAGGGCGTCAATAACTGTCCTTCTCTTCGCCAGATGTCTTGTTATCTTTCACTGCATTGATTTTTTATGTCTCATGCAATGTTCTTGGTATCAAATAACTAAACAGATTTCATCCGTATGCTTGCTTTGTTTATCTCTGCTGCCTGGTTCAGCTCATGCTGACCTCGTTTGCTCCCTTCTCCCTCTCTCTGAATTTGCTGTATTGTTTATTTTTTATTGATTCAAAGTTTCCTTGTTTCAGTTTGGCCACTGTATTATAAACCTTCAATATAATACAACTGGATACAAAATGGTGGATCTTTGGCTCCCAGTTTCACAATGTCATTTCACTTACATTTGCCTTCTCATTTTAAGGCAGATAACATTGTTCAGTGTATTAAAGAGTATAGCGGAGTTCCAAAACATATACCATCATACGCCCCCATGTGTTGCTACAACTGTTTAAATAACAAACCTGTCATTTTTCATTTCATTGTTAACATGCTGACAACTTTAAAGTCTGTTTTTACAGCCTTTTCAAAATGGCCACTATAGTGCACTGGGAGTTTGAGATCTGTCCTCTAAATCACTGCAGTAAGAGCAATAAAAAAAAAACATAAGTGCTCTGGCTTTTCTGTTCTGTACCACATCATGGATCATTATTGCTGCGTTACCTGTTTGACATTGTGGGCATTAATCCTCACACTATCACTGCACAAGAGTGGCCATTTTGAAAACAGATTTGGAACATACTTCAAAAGTAAGTGTAAAAAGTTGTTAGGATGTTAATAAAAATAAAAATTACAGGTACATTATTTAAACAGTTGTAGCAACACGTGGGGATGTGTAACACTATTTTCCAGAACCTCACTACTTTTTTAAATGTGACACCAACACAGCATTATAATAAGGGGACACTTCAATATCTTTACGCGATAACTGCAGGACTGTGTTGTGCCATCTCAGGCATTTGGAATCTCAATTAAAGTGAATGACATAGATTTCACTTGACATATAAAAATAGTTATGTCAGAGCTGAACCATATGAAATGTCACAGGACAGATCATGTATAATCTCTACAATGGCTAGCTTGAGGAGTTTGAAAGGGGGAGGTGTTGTCACAGAAACCTACTTACTGTACATGAGGTTGTAATAGACCAGTGACTGATGGAGAAAGACTTCTGAGGACTGTGACATATGAAATGTATAACTTAAAGCCCAGTTAATTAACCTTTCTTGAACTTTATTAATGTCAATTAAACTTTGTATAAAAATATACCTAGCACTGATATTCTTGCTGCACATGGCCATATTTAATATCTTAAAACAAACTGCAATAAAGAGGAATTAAAAAAATGACATGACACACATTATCCTTAAAAGGTTTTATTTAATTTAAAGTTATGCATACAAACCAGCAATAGATTACATTAAAACAATGGTTTAACTCATATTTGAAAACTGAAATGTAAAAGTTAGATTTCAAGAACTATGCAAGACATTGCATAATTACTGTTCCAACTAATTAAGCCTTAATCTCTCACTTTTTATTTGAAAACCAATTACTTTTAAAGTCAAATAATGATAGTAATAGAAAATGCTAATGTTTTTTCTTCAAAGCATAACAAGAGACTTTGTGAAAACAATCTTCATTCACAGTGGAAATCCATATCCTGAGGAACAGAAAAAATAGTAACATTTATTTTATACAATATAAGATTTAGATTAAAGTTGTTTCTTTTAAATAATGTCATACAATATTGTACTTTTACTGTATATTATTAATATAAAGAGAGTTTCACTCAGGGTTTTGATATTTTACAAAATCTTATCCCCAGCTACTATTGAAAGACACCATTAAACTATTCTAATCTTTGGTTTACGACTGTCACTACGTGTCAGACAAACCCAGCTTTCTCCCTGCCATGACAGTTATGAAAAATGCTAAATTCTACAAACTAGTGTAACATTAGTAAAGTTTCAAAACATTTTGTCATCTGTTAAATGCATTAACACCATATTGCACTAACTAAAATGTAATACTTGACAGTATAGGACTTAATATAAACTCTACTCTCAAAAGAGCACCAGAAGTCCATCACAGGCAGTGGTTGACCAAATACTTAATTTACTTCCAACACAGAACATCTGGTGGGACATTTGTTCTTCATTTTACACCCCAAAAGTTTAGAAGATAAGGGAACACTAGGCCTGGTTCAACATACAATGCCTTGGCACCTTTCTAGGTAACTTCAGGCTTGCCAGCTAAACTGGAATAACGGCAATTTCATTTGTAAGATACTATCTTGTAACAATTAGCAACATTTTCCTTCACAAAATACATTATATTATCCATATCTAAAACACTACTTAGTTGTCATAATGTCCGTCTTCCCCTCGTTGAAAACAGGACTCTCTGACTAAATTGCTGGGGAAATAGCCTAAGACACCCATCTGATCAACAAAGTGGTCACTATAAACCTGTCAGAATGAAAAGGAGGCAAACTGATGAGACTCAACCACAGAAGTCTTTATAATGCAATGAAGAAGAAACATTTGTCTGCTTGACATGAAATTAATTTAACCTTAGAAAACAGATTTTACTACAGTCAGGACTGCCCAATACTCAGTCACAGGATATGTTAGATCAGGGGATCATGCAATATATTAAATTCCTTTGGCAAGGTACCATTCCTTTAGTGTTGTGCAGCAATATATACTACATTGTATACTAAATGAATAAACAGCAATTTACATAAAAATAAAAATGACACACACTTCCGAACCATAATTCTCCAGCCCTTTCTGGTACCAGTTTGGAATAAATGTAGATCAATGGACCTCTCCTTATGTTAATAAACCTGCAGTCCACAGCAATATAATCATCCTCTGCCTTGGCAAGATAATTGGCCTCTGAACTTGGCTCACCGCGCACCAGCGACCCCTGTAGACTGGCTGGACGCTGGTGTGTAAGCTGCGTGGTCCTCCGAAGCTGTAGCTCTGAGGCGCCTGCATGGTGGGCATGCAATGAAAAGCGGACTCCTCGGCATATACGTTTCGGAGGACGCATGGGTCCATCTTCGTCCCTCCCGAGTCTGCGGTGAGCTGGGTTGAAATAAAATAATTGGGCTTACCAAATTGGGGAGAAAAAAAAAAAAAAAACATTAATGGACGTAAATTCAGCTTTGATTCCCAAAGTAGTACTTCATACATACACTTCTCCAGTTAGAGTGAATTCTTCAAAAACACCACACAAAACTTTGAACATAAAATTTATTGTACAAAACAAACATTCCAGAGTTAAACAGCATTGTGTTACTTAGGATATATTATCAGGGTTTTAGAACAAAGGGTTGAATGACTCTTCCTTTCCAACTTCATCCTCAATTAGATAAAAAAAAATCAAAAAAAAAAAAAAAATCAAAAAGTTCATAAAATTAGTCAATGGAAATCCAGACAATCCAGTCTTATTTTTTGGCATAAGTGATCTTCATCGCGTTGGAGGATGTGATCCTGAACCCCTGTAGTGCATCTCTTGCAGTGCCAGCTTGCCCTTCACTTTCAAACTCAACAAAGGCAATGTCATGACGTCCAGGCACCAGGCGTACCTCTTTGAAGCCAGGGAACCTTGCAAAGAGAAGCACAAGAAATATTGTTTGTGAAGTCGGCCTACTTTTGGTCAGATGACCAACATTTCGTATGTGAACAGGAAACAGTTATAAATGGAACATGATATCTATTGAATAAAAATCAACTAATAAGACAACTCTACACAAATATAACAAAAAAATATTGAGAAGTGTAGTTTGATTTTGTAGGTCCAACAGTAACTGTAGAGACTTTGGCCACAAACTACGGAAGATGTGCTGAAATCGGTGAAAATAAATTCACTGTTTCATGGGCTGTTAGGCACGAGAAACTGGATTATTTTCTTAGATTCAACACAGTTGATTATGCCAATTAAAACATTTCTTCCTAACTGATACTTGTTCAATAAGATCTAATTGACCAATTGATTGTTAACTTGGTAATTGGATTTTGTCTGTGTAAGTGGAATTTTAAACTCAAACAAGTGTCAGTTGCACGTGAAGATAGTAGCAGGAACTAAGATGTAGGATATGAAAGTGGCATTAGAAAATGTTATATACAAAAAACAAAAAGGGAACCGGGAACAGAGTAAAGTTACTGATAGTTTTGCCAGTGATCGGTTTGTGAAGTAAGTGGGCTGCTGTAAGCTTGCTTGAACAGTGAGTGGTTAAAGCCAGGAAAGAAATGCAAAAGCCGAGTTTAAAATCTAACACCCGTGAAATTGGTTTACAAAAGTGATGATAAAATTGCTTTTGTTCCTGAACCTGTGCAGAAGATATGCAAAACAGGGGTGTTTATGTGGAAATGTATTTTGTTTTAGAATATGGGATAAAATTGTAGAAGGGAGGTACATACAACCCTGAATAGTACGTAGTCTTTGCCCTGGAATGTAAGGTAGACATTCAAAAATATGGGCGGTGAAAATAAATTCTTGCTGCTTAAGAGGAATGAAAAACTACATCTCCCAGAATGCCATAGCTATCCAAGAACAGTGATTGACTGGCAACCAGTTAAACTAATACACCAGTTTGTAATTTAACAAGCCAGGCAGGAATAAAATGACAGGTTTCAAAGACAATAGCTGTATAGACCTGAATACGGGACGTTAAAACAAAGTATACTAAATCTGTGAATTGTGGATAATATATTTAAAACGACCAATGAAATCTAGCAGACAGGCTTTTTACAAAAATGTGGGATGTCCTGGAAACATTTGATATCCCTTGTGCGCATAACTTTTAGCGTGATAAAGTTGGATGGAAAAAGGGCTATTGACTAGTACTAAAAAGGAAACATGGTTATATTCATACAAGCAAAAAGTTAGTACAGCATTTAGTCTTGTCTAAAGAATCACTGGAATAACAACTTGTTTTCCAGTCCTCTAGGGCTAGAAGACTGATGCATTGTTTGTTGCAATTGGGAACATCTTGAAAACCTAACCTGCAGTCTATCTGGAAGCGCTCTATTCATTGGTATTGAAACTGTTCTGGAGACCATCATTAGAAATGTCCTCCGTACTAACCACAGGATCATCACCAGTTAGTACACTACTTTTAGCTTGTTGAAATTCACCCACTTAAAACTAAAGTTTAAAACACAAGCGTGGATATAGCATCTTATAAACTACAACAATTGATCAAAGCAACACATTACTACAGCTATTTAACAAAAAACTAAAATGTATCACATATTGAAAGTTCACCTTTCCAACTCGAATGTTTAGCCATTATTTTACACCAATACAGCTTTGGAAAAAAAAAAAAAAAAGACAAAAAGGCAATTTAATACTTACTGGTTAAAAAGCATGGACAACATCATTTCATTAGTTTCTTCAGGCAGATTATTGAGGAACAGAATATAGTTTGGTGGGTTGTCTGGTGCCTGCAATCAAAACAGAGTAAGCAATTACTTTCAGATTTACAACTTGCTACACAATAGCAGCTACACCCACAATTTTCAAATTAACCTTTGCATTTCCAAACAACTAACTGTATACTACAAATGTCAGCTGGAGAGGAACAGAATAGCATGGTATTTCTTTTGGCAAATACTTAATAAAGCTTATGTTTATTCATCCAAAGGCTATAACAGAAGCAACATACCTGCTGATTTTGAGATGAAGTTGTTTGCACATTTGTGGATCCCTGTGTTGCATGAAAAAGAAAGACAGGTTAACAGTATTCCCAAAAAAATGCTTAAACTTGCCATTAATACAAGGTAATATTGAACAAGCATTACACACAGTGCTAGACTTCACTTAACACTTTACTCGCTGTATAAACATTCCATTACCTGTGCTGGTTTCTTGGCTGCACTTGCTGCCTGTTCTTGCGCTTTCTTCTTCTTATCTTTCTTCTTGTCTTTGTCACCAAACGTGCCCCGCATTTTTGAAATAACATCCGAATCTGTTTTTGCGTACTGAATGCGCTGGGGAGATAAAAGAATGTTTAATATGAAGAAGTTATTTTTATGTGTAATACAGAATATATATGTGCACACACATCCTATTTAGAAATGCTTTTTATTTTATTTATTTAAAAGTGCACAGCCATTTAGCAGTTCACCTTTTAGCAGATAAATACGTCACAATCACAGATGTATACAGTGGTCATTCCACCTTAATTCTAGGGAGTAATTTCTTCCAATTGGAGTTAACACAGACGCTACATGTAATGGTAAAAAAGTGTTCAACGGTAGGCATCAGGTTAATGTAAGATAGCTGTGTAACTCATGTCCTTCATGGTGAGAATGTGTCTCAAGCTGGAAAAAGACCATTTTGATCACCTGACCTAATTTTGGGTGTTTTAGAGGGGGGGGGGGGGTGTAACCTGCAGCAGGGGTTCTCACTGTAAGGAGCGCCTCCCTAGAGCAGTAGTTCCCAAACTGTGGGTAGTTAGGCTGGTAGTGTGTATTGACGCAAACAATTTGTTAAAATTGATACGTTTTTAAAACTAGGGCGTACTAGCGATCTAAGTACAAGTCCAATGCTTCCACCTGAAAAGGAAACCAAACCTGTATCAAGGAAATATGACCAAAGTTACATTGAGTTTGGCTTCAATGTGTGTGGGACTGAAAACAATCCAGCTCCAAAGTGTGTGTTGTGCCTAGAAATGCTTGCAAGAGGAAAGCATGAAGGCTTCCAAATTTAAAAAGCACTGAATTACCCGGAATGCACAAACAAAAGCTGTGGTTGATTTATTTGAAAAAAATAAATATATTCGCCAATACGCATGTTTTAAGAAAAAAAGCCCTGAAAACATTGTATCTTGCATCTCTGCACATTATAAAATCAGAAAAGTTTGAATCGGGCAGCTAGACATCGTTGAGCAAATGCTAGGTAAGGAAGCCGCACCAAGTCAAAAGATCAAATGTGTGCCACTGTACAAAGTAAATACTACTGTACACAGGCATATTGAAGACAGGGGTGGGAGTTTTCCATCTATAGCCGATTTTTCCATAAATATTTTGGGAAATGAAAAATGAGTGCGTGTTAGGAATGTATACTGTAGCAATGGCGGGCATTGGCGAACCGAGAGCTGACTTCGTAAGCAAAAACGAAAAGTTGTTTTCAGCTTATTGCAATTTAACGTGAAAAATATGCATTTTATTTTCCTTGCAGGATTTTTGCATTTGGTTACTATGGCAACGGGGGTCAAACAAATACAGACTTCATGACGGTGTTCGAGTTATAGTTAAACTAGTTTGTACATTGACCTAGCTAGTCAGTGGCATATATGATGTCAATTTACTCAATTTGAAGGTATCTGGTTTTAAAACAATTATTTCTATGTAATATTAGAAATATAAAGAAATACAAAAACTTGGGTTTTGTCACTTAAGGTTTGCCGTAAACCGTTTCTCCCGTGTATTTATCGATTTAAAGGCAGCAAAATATATAAATTGCATGTTCCTTTTCAAGTGTGTCAACATATTAAAAGGTTTACAAAAGTTTGAAGTGTCGCTGAATGTGTCGCTCAAGGTTATTTTAAAAAAATCTTTGTCTGCTTGTTACGTTTTTTTGCAGCCAACACATTTACAGAACATTGATACATTTTTAAAGATTGTTTCAATAGCGACTCAAGTTTCAATGTTTGAATGTCGTTTGACCTTTAACGCAACGCAAATACTTCCAAGGTTAGCTCAAAGATATTCTATTTAATAGAATAGAAATAAATAGAATATCTTTGTTTAGCTGTACCTGAGAAAATGGTGAAAACGAACAGCCATATTTAGCTGGAAACTAGGTATTCTCAGCACAGTAATAAGCTTTTAGTTTTAGTTTGAAGGCAGCAGGCGCATAGCCTGTTTTTTTTTTGTATTTGCTTGACAGACGCCCTTATGCACGGCAACTTACAGAGGTAACAAGTTATTACAATAAGATAAGAAACAAGCAATACAGCTTTTTGATTGTTTTTGTTTCTGTTTGCACTTTTTTGGAAAATGAAACGGTTTTTGCAATTATTGTGCACAGTGTGTTTGTTTTTGTAGGGTGTATACACATATGTTGTGTTTGTAGTGTATATGTGCAACTACTATTAAAACAAACTGCTAAAAATGTTCGCCTTGCTTCACTCGGCACGATACATTTTCAGTCTTGGCTACTTTGCTCTGCTCCCACCCCTGTGAAGAAATGTCAGACGATAAGATTGCAGCTCGCTGAACGGCTTGGTAAAAGTTGCATGTTCACTAATCAAATTGATGAAAGCGACGACATTGCTGAATGTGCGCACCTCATGGTTTTTGCATGATGAGTTTATTGAAGTTTTTTTTATTAAATGTATACTAGTATAAAAGCCTCAGAAAAACTAAAAACATAATTCTAGGTCTCCGTTATTTTTTTAAAACTATTAGTTTGAACTTTTTTTGAACTAAATATTTCAAGTTATTTAAAAAAAACAAACTAGCTACAAATGCCTTTTACTTTGTATGAAACTAAGTGAGATTTTGCCCAAAGTGCAATTGTAGGTGTTGTATTTCTATCAGTTATCTTCAGCAGTAAAATACAAGGCTGTGCCTGCAGCAAATAGCAGACACAGCCTTGTATTGATAAAATACAGCAAATTACTACTATAACAATTATTTTCTATCTATCACTGTGTAAAGAAGTGATTTTTAAACCTTGCACTTCTTTGGTTCGTACTATATGTATATGTGTTTTCACACTCACTGGGCATGGGTCCCAGAAAATGATCTGGGTATTCAGGTGGGTCATAAGTTGGTAAAGTTTGGGAATCCCTGCCCTAGTGGACCTCTCAACTGTTCCTGGGGAGACGCAGAGCATGTCCCCACCACTACTTGTTTCGTTAGATGCAGCAAAGTTTAAACTTTTAGTTGAGCGATTCAGACAATAAGAGGCAAATATGTCACCAGCCTGGTTGAATCTGTTTTAAACCCATTGTGCACAACTTAATATCAAGTGGCACAGAGTATCACTAAAAACAATTAACATAAGGGACAGCCTTGTTTCATTGCATATAAAATACTAAGCCATTAAGGCCAACTCCCCAATTCATAAAAAAAATAAACTGGGTTGTATTATAGTTCAGCATGAAATTGAGCAACTTAACTTACCATGGCTTTGTTGTAAAATGGAAATCCTTGTATTTGCCTCAAAGCATTTGTAGCAGAGGCAAGCTCTTTAAACACAACAAATGCCTGTCCTCTCATTTTCATAGTCTTCAAAGCCACGATCTCAACAATTTGACCAAATTGAGAAAACAGTGCATATAGTGACCTCTTCAGTTCTACAAAAAAAAGTATACTTAAGTAGACAGACAAGGAGCAGGTGTTCATAAGTCCTAATCAACTAGATTGGCCAGAACTATTTAAATTTTTTATTTATTTTATTTTTATTACAGTGAATGTAACACTGTACAGTAGTGCAGTGAAACTATGCTACTATATAGCACCAGTGTTTGTCAGAACTTAATGTTAATCTTTAAGGGTGTTTTCAAATAGTAAGTATATAATATATATATATATATATATATATATATATTTGGTTCACAATCATGCAAGCTTTAAGGAAAAACAACTAACATTTCACACAAAATAAAAGGTGGAGGAAGGCCAAATAAATTAAATTCCGGGAGAAAAAAAAGAATGCACACAAAAAACCTACCTTCTTTTTTAATTTTATCATTTACATTGTTGATGTAAATGGTGTGGTTTGGTCTTATATCCATGATGGTGTTTTTGTACAACTGAAGGAAAGAAAATATAGTATTAAAATAAAACTAAACGCTAATGAAGATGCCGCAACTTACACATACGTTAGCTTACATTTCTTAAATTAATTAGCTCTAACTAAGCATTAATGATTTTACTTAAAATCCCAGTGAATTGTAATTTGACTCGGAGAGTAAACACAATTAAAACGAATGTGTGTGTGTGCGTACATTTACGTAGCAATTAACGATTTATTTTAAAAAATAATCTCGACTCGAATACAACATGCACTAATATAATCACACATTTCCCTAGCCTGTGAACTTAGAAAACAGAAACAAGTAAGTACTGGCACATATCTTGCATCTTTTAAGAAATGGTTTCAGTAAGAGGCATACATTGACTCGTTGTATAATATTATAACACCACAACCATCCGTCGTTTATCAAAGACAAATCTACACTGTGACTCGATAGACAGAACGAAAAACAGGTAGCTAATCAACGTCATTTGCAAAAAGCGTCCATACCTTCAAGGTTTGAATTACAAAACAGAACTCCTCAGAAGAAAGTCACTGAAACACACGCCGCTCTTAAACGCTTACCAGAAATTGTAGCCAATGTATGGTTCCTGTGCGTGACAAATAAATAATCCGTGTTACAATCACAGCTTGCTGTGATATTAGTTCCTATGTTGGGCGAACTACACTACAGCGCCCTCTAGCGCACAGCATTGCTCATTAGTTGTTTTGTTTATTTAGATTTTTGTTAACCGGATTTATACACTATTTAGTTGTTTCCATGATTTCAATTAAGTAGTGAGCAGTTAAGGTTTAAAGGGAAGAAATAGACTAAGTGTACTAAGTGTATCTATTTAGATTTTTTTCTTTCTGTCTTTCTTAATATATATATATATATATATATATATATATATATATATATATATATATATATATATATATATATATATATATAGTTGGAGAAAAGGTATTTGGATTATGAACATCAATCGAAGATGACTCAGAGGACACATTTATATACACAAAGAATATGAGCTTTCATCCTTATTTATGACCCTGAGAGCCACTGTGAGTGAGAAATAAGACCCCAGTGAAAAATACAGTGGTAAATTATTTCACTGCTACAGAGACCTCTGATGGTGACAAAGCCAGACAGTACAGATGAGATTCAGAATCAAGCAGATGGGAAACATTGATTAACTCCTGCTGTTATTCCCACCACCATGGTTTCAGCAGGTAATGTCCATCACAGTGTCTAGACATCAAAACGTTTAACCACTACCATCTTAATAATGGAATCCTATCTTCTGATGAAAGGTGGCCATTAATGAAATAACATAAATATGTACAGGCCCAGCACCATGTGACTGATTGTGACTTTTGTATGTGTTTCTCATCATTTGGTGCATCCACTTGCTAAATTTATTTCTGTGTGGTGAATGTTTTTTTTTTGTTTGTTTTTTCACAAAAGCAGCAAAAACTGCATCCTTATAAAATGTATTGTCTAATAGGGTTCAATATATATATATATATATATATATATATATATATATATATATATATATATATATATATATATATATATATATATATATACAGTGCTTAATTTGTAAATCGGGAGGTCCCGGAGCACAAAGTGAGCGCGAGAGGGGGGGTGTTCCGGGGGGGCTCTGAGGTACCGGAACGCATGAGAAAAATGTGACAAACACAATGTAGCCAGACAATGTAATTATAACCTGTGTTAAGGTGTCGTCTTTAGCTTTGGCTACAATGCTTGCTGCCGCTAAATGGGCCTTGGTTCGGGCATGTTCAAAAACTTTTTTTCTGAGGGCTCTTTGTTGTTGTTTGTTTACGTCGGAGGCAGAGGACGTTACTGTACATTCCACACACTCTTTTGCTAGTTTCATCCCTCCCTATGATTAATACTTCTAAGTCATCTTGAGTAAAGTCAGCCAAATTACTAAATAATAATAATAATAATAATAATAATAATAATAATAATAATAATAATAAAAATAATTGAGATATACACCTCATTTACAAAATAAATAAATACAAACATCTACTGGTATTGTACGTTATTGTACCCAAGGCATAATTATATAACTTGTGATTACATATTCGACCTTGAGGAATTAATGTATTTTATACATGACGATTTACAACTACGGTTAAATATTTTATAATTTAATAATGACGGCGATTCACCTTAGTCCACAAGGTGACACGTAGTATCAGCTACGATACAACCTTTTAGCAGGATATTGCACATTCTAATGGATGACGTTCTTAAACGTCTATTATATTTTACACGCACATTAAATATACATTTTCTAAATGTTATTTTACTGTGTTAAACACTAAAAAATACTAAATATATACACGTTTAAACTTTGTTTTTATAAAATATACATGTTGCGGTTATGGGTGTGCTTCAACGTGTGATTGATTACATGACTAATCCCAAAGATTTACTGGAAGAGGAATTGGGCAAACAGCGTTTTGCTATGTGCTGAATAAATACCACGGATTAGTTCCACAATTACCACTCGTTCGAGCCTCTCTTTTTTGGTGTTGTAAAAAACAATGGGTGACTCCAAATGTATAGAAAAAAAAAAACACATAAGAAATGCAATTGACTATTTTTTTTTTTAAAAGATTAAATTAAATTAAATTAGATTAGATTAGATTGATACTGATGGCTAAACAATGCTAATGGTTCAAACTGTTATGTTATCTCCAGTATTCTAAATATATATTATTATTATTTTGTTAAACTATATTTAATTTAATGTTTATGAACCAAGTCAACCAAATATAGATTCTTCCTAGCTTTTCTGATGTGCAGTTTGTGAACGACTCGTTCTTTCCGATTCAAGTAAACCTACGTAAACAATCTTAATGCGGTCTACATTGATTGGTTTTGTGTCATTGAATCAGTGAATCAAATGAACGAAATGAATCGATTCACCAAACTGAACTGAACCAAATGAATCGAAACACTAAAAAGAATCTAACTGCCCATCACTAGTCCTCCCCGACCCCGTCCCCCTCTCCCGCCGAGTCAGACTCACTAGTAGGGCTACTAGCTAGTGGAGGACGTGCCGGTGGTGATGCTGAACTGGCGGGATTAGCAGCGCAGACAGCGCTGCTAGCTAAGGCATCGCCATCAGGAGCAGTTTCCCCCTCATTTTTGATTTGGCTTTCCTTTCCCCTCGACACGTTTCATTCAGTAGTGACGACTAGCCTAGGCTACGTGACGTGATTACGCAGGGACCTCTCACTAGCTGACCACCACTGTTTCAAGATCAGTTACTTACCTCGCCGGCCCACCCCATAACCGCTATGTACAAATAAGAGAGCAGGTCTGGAATCGGTGTGGCAGGATAGGATGCGCTTTTACTGGGGGACGGGAGAAATAACGAGGAGGCAGAAGCAACTTTAACTCTGATCGCTTTTATTAGAATGTTTACAGTGCAAACAGTGGAAAAAATAATAAATCATGCCGCGAGAGGTACCTGATCTGAGCAAATTAGGTGCCGGAACAAAAAAAGTAAAATCTGAGAGGTGCCGGATCCTGCTCCTGATCCTGCTCCTGCTCAAATTAAGCAGTGTATATATATATATAATGGGGTTGCTCTTGACAGTCAACAGACTCACCTCCTACACCCAGATCAGGAAGCTGTTGACTCCATTCTCATTTACTTAGCCTACAATGGTTTACTTTTACCCTGATGGATGATGTGCTTGTTTGTGAGTGTTACAGGAACATAAACCAGCACTCACAAGGCCCACCCAGTCCCCAGATCTGTAATTAAACATTTCCCATATGAAAGTTTACCATGGTGTATATGTCCTCTCAATTTCCAACCTCTGGTCCTGGTGTCTAGGCTGAATATATTCAGTTCCTTCAACATATCTTCATAACCGATACCTTTTTTTTACCTCTCAAAAATCCTTTTTTAATGGAGTGACTGGAACTAAAACTAGCGGTGTGGTCTCACTAGTACATTATATACAGCCTCATCATATTCCTCTTTGCTTTGTTCCCTACACTTTTGACTATGTAACCACGCATTCTGTTTGCCCTTTTGATGGCTTCCCAGCACTGCCCGGTTGCTGACACCATGCTTGCCTGAGCTTCTTATGCAGCAGTGCAGTTAACCTCTAGTCTATTGTTTTTTTCATTATGGGTTTAATGCCAGATGTCTTCTCAGTAAATGAACAGCAATTCATCTGGCACAGTCTGAGAAGGACAGAGCACAGGGTCTGGCTCATTATATCTCATCATTAAACTGTAAATTCCTGCCATTTGAACCAACAGCTATCCCAAGCGAGCCAAGATCCTTGGAGTAATAGATATTATACAAAGTAAACACCATGCTATAATGAGCTGGCCGGCATTTTGCAATGCAAACTGTAGCATTGCTCCTAGTTAGTTGTGCAAAATATATTGTGTAATCTGGAAGTTTTCCCAGTCATTAAACAAATGATTTAGTCATGCTACCATCTGAGTATCCAAAATGAATATATTTTGTTGATTCTCATCACCTGCAAATTAAAGGCTGAATACAGACTAATAAATCCTTACCAAGCAGTACTACACTGTTGTCAAATATAATTGCTTGCTGATAATTAGCAATTGTAACAGTTTATTATCTGAGGTACCAGGTAAATATTTAATATCTACCACAATTATAAATTCTCACAAGAACCGTCACTAGGACCGAATAGTAAAAACAAGTTCTACATACTACATACTGTTTTGCCCCAATTTAAATACCAGGATATCACAGCTACATTAATTGTAGAGCAGGCATATTTACTCCAAGAGAACATGGAAGAAGGAAGTGGATATTGCACTGTAGCATTTATTGCACACAAGTCCCCAAGCACAAAAAGGCTATAGAAGAAAAACATAGTACACAGGTGATTTAGAGTTTTGTATATAACAGTTTGCCTGCATTGAATGAAGCAATACCATGTTAATGAAGCAAGTTGATAATAAACATTGAACAATGTTTCTGGTGCCTGATTGAATGTCTGATATTGTTCTGTAGTGATGTTGTTTTTAGTAATGTGAAAGTATTGCTGTCTGTTTCTGGTCATCTTGCCAGGACACCCTTGTAAATGAGGCCTAGCTCTCAATGAAAGTTAGGGAACAGTTAAAGGGGAATTGCAACCAGCAGGGATATTTCATCATTTAAATGTACAATAAGAAATATTCAGTATACAATACTGTTTTAAAATGTAAAGACAATTGTCCTGTTTGCTTAGTGCACTTGGCTGAATTCTGCCTTCACTGCTACTAAAAGTCGATTGGTTTATGACTATTCCAATTTGGAGTTCTGGGAGGTTGAAATGATGATTTTTGTATGTTCATTCTATTACATTGTTTCTAAAGTACACAATAGGTAAGATTTATGATTTATTTTTTATGTGAGTGAGTGTCAAAAGTAGCATCTCTCTGAGGGATAGCAGTGTACAAAAAATTAGATTGTGTCATCCAGGACACTTAGGAGACATGGCTTTTAACCTGACTATTTCAACTCCCAAGCTCTGCGAGTTTGCAATACTTTTTATGTTATTATGGCTAACACATTTTTGCAATTAAACATGTTTTTTTAACTTTTGAAAAGCAGTAATGCGTTTACTCACTCCAGTTTAATTAACTCCTTGATACAGGAAACGTGTCTGTTAATTTTTCAAACAACAGAATATACAAATCAATAAAAACGACTCCCTGAAGTGTTATATGTTACAGAGAAATAGAAGAAGCTCATCTGCACTGTTGGCCCACTTAGCTATCATAAAAAAAGTCATTTTGAACTCCTTTATGATTTCAGCGATGGCTGTTTTAGGACCAGACACTGCTGGATCAGCTGAATATACACCAAGGTCTCTTAAGCACTTTAATGTTGTTTGTTTTTCATTCTGCCTATAACATGGATTTTTCTCCTTTCAAAACAGGATGTAATTACAAATTGAACTAAGTGCTTTGAAATTATGCTGGTCACCTTTTTAATTATTAACTGTTTATAACTAGCTTACTAGCTTACTGTTAATATATTTATAATCATCATAACCATTACCTAACCGTTAAACAATGAAACACAATTGTTAACATGTTAGTATGCTAGTTATTTACAGTTGAATAACTAATAAAAGTAAAATACAGTGTTTCCAATATAGGTTATGTTATCATTTCAGGGATTAAGGACATTTTTCATATCAGTTGTTGCAAATTGAAATTGTTATGCTAATGAAAGAACTCTTTTACTGTGATAAAGGCATACAATTCCAATAAGAGGCTCTCGGCAGAAGCATACATTTGACTTTGTAACAGATGTGATGTGTTCCAATTTTTATTATTTTGACGTAACATGTTTTTAAATAATGTAGATGTACACTGTCTGGCCAATTTATTAGGATCTGTCTTGCCGATTGAGTTTGGCCTGGTGTGAGGTATGATCTCATGGTATACCCTGTTTCTCTCTGGAATGCCGAATGAATGCAGTATCAAGTCCACACAACAATGCTGTTGGCCAATGGCTACTATGATTTGAGATGAATGACAGAGATCAAACATATTTCATGGCCACAGTAATCCCCGGATCTCAATCTAGCATGTTTGGGATGAATTTGAACAACGCATTCGTCATCACAATGCAATTGTCACGAAACTTGGTATTAACATTATTTAGTTGATTCTAGAGATGTAGGCGCTGTCTGTCTGACCATCTGTATGTCACACTTTGTCACTAGGATAGCTTGTGTGGTGATGTCAGACCAGGAAGTAGAGAACACAGTCTGGGGTGAGTGAAGACCTAATGAGCGGTTTATTTCAAATCAAAGATGTAAACAAAACACTGATACTGAAACAAAATGGCATGATGGCCAAAACAGACAGACAGATACAAAACACAGGGAACACTAACCAAAGTATCGTGCTGAGCTATGTCAGCACGACTAGCAATTGCTTTCTTCTTTATTTATTTCTGTCCCGACTCCCGTTCTTTCTCCCTGTACACACCAACCCAAAGTGAGAGAACCGTGCCTCTTTTAAGAAGCTGTGCCGGGACTTGATAGCTAATCATTCAATCTGGCCCCAGCATAGTCTGCATGTGAAGTGATTGTGCAGGCTTTATAGTGTTCTGAAATACTGTCTACATAGGTTTATTTAATGTTTAAACAGGTCCACGAAATGTCCGCGAAATCCTAATTTTACCCGTGAAAAATACATAAATTTACCGCAAATTAAGTAGACCACTACTTATAACCCTCGCTAGTCCCGCCCCCTCCTCCAGTCTCTCTGGCCAGCCACCAACAACAGTCCTGTTTCTGCTCCGTCACTCCCCATAGAGCCCTAAGGGGACCCGTCAATCAGCATCCAGGCTGATGATTGGCCCTCAGGGCAGGGCTTACGAGGATGTGCACTTCCATAATCCAGCCAGGGGGAAACAAAGACCCTCAGCACGCATTTTGGTGTTATGAGCAACCCCCCCTGCATGTTACAATATTATGCACTATAATATACTATAATAGTCTGTACATACTGTTGATATATCTCATGGTCATCAACTTTGTTGTCATGCCGATAGCTCTGATGTGAAATGCACTGCTGTGGTGGGGATGTATGCTACGGACATACTTGTTTTAGATTTGTCTGGATCTTTAGCACCCCTATGGAAAAACAGACCATCAATATGTGTCATAATTATAAAACTACAGTATACCAAGTGGTAGTACACTTTATAGCCACTTGAGTGTGCTAGGACTCTGTAGCTACATCAGCAGATAATTACATATTTGTTATATTATTTAATATTTGTACTTTAAAATATACATCTATGTAACTGTTTATAGTGCAATGGAGATATGAATTTAATGTGGTAAACAAAACCTTTATATAAACATTTTATTTATAATGGGAGGATAACAAAGATGCAAAAAGTTACTGATCTAATTAAAGTGTGCTACCAAAGGTTGTATTTCAACTATCAATATCATCCCTGGTCTCCATTTGCTTGTGTTTTATTATTCAGTCTGGAATCTGCAGGTATTTCAACGCTATAAATGAAGAGCTGCTGCAGTTTCTTTTGCTTCCTGTTACCTAATCACTTCATGGGGTCTATTCCATTAATTCCATTAATCTGAATTAAATATTAGGAAGGTTAATACTTGAATGATTTAAAGAAGGTGGTATTTAAGTCTGTCGCTATTTAAATCAATTTAATAGAGACTCATGTTTGTAGTTCAAACTGACTCCAGTGATCCAGCTACATTCAGACAATGTGACCTACAGCAGAAATACCAGGATGCAGCAATTTAACTATAGTGAGTTGTACCTGAAATATTAGAATATCCTGAATTAACGTAAACAAACAAGATAAACCAAAAGATTCTTAGCACAAAAAAGGGGGGTCATTAATATTTAAAATGTTAAGCTGGCTTGGTCTTTTTCCTTTAAGAAAAGTGGAGTGTTTTTTTCAATTAAATCAGCTACCTTCATGTTCACTATAAGAACATAGCAGGTTAATGGGGTTCAGCATATAGGTCTGGACTCTGGAGGCAGCTGGCCTAGTCTCTATGACAACCAGAAAGATAATGAATGGCCTTTTATTCTTTGTGTTTTTAACTTATTTTTAATTGTACTGAACCTGCAAAATTGTAATTATTGAGGTAAAAGGGAGTGAGCCTATCTCGGTAACCATAGCTACACCAATAAGTGAGACCCACAGGCTTGACCAAGTTTGACTCCAAGAATTGCCAGCCATTCAATATAGTTATTGTGAGCAATGAGAGATATTGTAAGTTTGGAAAACTTCAAGGGCAACCAAGAGGCTGTCTTTGTTCTAGAGTGAGTTTGTACAGTCAGTCTTAGAAACGGGATTATGCTTTTAATAACTTTACTGCAACACTGCAAAAACCATCCAGCAAATACCCAAACAAATTATATGTCAGAAGGCAGCATGTAACATTTTAACCCGATAACGCCCAGACATAGAAAAAAACACACACACTGAACTTCATTAACAAAACAAAACATTTTTTTGAAGTTTCTGGTTCCCATTTTTTTTTTAAATTGTAGCATATATGATACATTGGGGGGAAAAAAGGGTCATTGTTTTTTAGGAAAACGCAAAACAATTGCCATTGAACAAGGTTCAATTCTGAAATTGAAATTCTATGAACATGCAACAATATTCAATTCCCTGGGGTGCAAGACCTGTCTGGACATCATCATCACTAAGGTTTAAGGACTGCTGTTTTAGAGGGTGGATAATTATGATCAATGTCTTGATCTTGATTTCCATTACATGAGAGTAGATGTTAAAACGTCATGCTGATTTGAACTCGGCTCTCGCCAAGATAAGCACCAACTAAGATGTAGCTTTACAGTAAACTACTGTGATCCATCTGCATCTCCATCCATTTGCGTTTCTTTCCATCTGATGATGTAGATATCCTATCGCCTGGTGTTGATGGCTGAAGTGTAATGCTGGCTCCAGGGATCAGCTTATTTTGCCTCCCAGCGCATTAGCATGACAACCGTCTGGATTGAGCTAAGTTGGGTACATCTCTGTGGTCTTCAAGTGGGCACCTTCCGTCCTCTGTGTTTCGTCGACTTGCCCACGACACCTCAAGAGGGCTCGACAGTGATTCTGGCGTCCCAGCATCACCCCCCTCCGTCCCCAACTCAGCCAGCTTATTTACCCGTACATCAGTGTTTATTTCTTTCTATTGTGCTTGAGATCCCCAACAAGAATCTTTCCATCTCAACCACAGCCAGTTGCTGCTCCTCTCTGCTGCTTCAGATAAGTTCTTCACTGTGCGACGCAACTCTTGGTCACTGAACCTGACATCTCTGAGAAACCGGGTTGTAGAGTGTGCCACAAATCCTCGACAACCCACCTCCACTGGGTAAACCCGGACTCTCCATCCTCGCTGTTACACTTCAGCAGCTAGTTGAGCTTACCGAAGTTTCTTCCTCTCATACGCCTCATCCACAGCATCATCCCATGGCTCTGTTAACTCTACCAGATGAGCAAAGTGTGCTGATCCAGACCACAAGGCAATGTCTGGTCGAAGGTTAGTGGTGGCAATCTCAGGTGGAAAAATAAGCCATTGACCAACATCTGCCAGCATTTTCCAGTCTCTAGCAGCTTCCATTTATCTTGGGCGAGGCTTGGTTTTAACACGTTTTCTTGGTGGTTGCTCTCCTGGATGCAGGAATAGTGTCTTTTGTGTGTAATGCTTTTATGGAACTGGTGGCAACTTATTGGTCATGTTCCACTTGTCTTCCAATGCTGAGACCAAACATCGCAGGACCTGGTCATGGCGCCAAGTAAACCTTCCTTGTCTAAGACCCACCTTACATCCTGTCAAAATGTGCCTTAATGTTGCAGGTGATGAACACAAAGGACATGAGGGATCCTTACCCACCCAGAGGTTTAGGTTCTGTGGTGATGGGAGAACATCATATGTTGACCTGATGAGGAAACTGATCCTGCTCTGTTCCACTGTCCATAGGTCCTGCCAGCCGATCTTGCGTTGTTCCACACTCTCCCAATCTTATCCATTCTCCTTGCTTGGCCTGGGAAACTGCCTTTACACACCTCATCCTCTCCTCCTACTTTTTCACCTCGTTGACTACCATTTTCCTCCATTGAGCTGGGGTTGCCTTGTGACATGTAGGAGGAGCTGAACTGAGACCAAGACCCCCTCTTCCATGCTGAACTTGCCCCATAATATCATCGATTCAAAGGGCAGCCTTTGCATCTTCCACAACTTTTTTTGCTGCCCACTTTCTTCCAGTTTTCAACACAGGTGCTGCCTCACTTACGCATTTGTTGCGTGAATCTACTAATGTTATTTCCAGTCGAACCTTGGCGCACTTAAACTCCTCGGTTAGAGCAAAGACTGGTAGCTGCTGTATTCCTTTACCATAAAGTCCTACTCTGCTGAGGCAGCGTGGAACTCCCAACCCTTTCCTGACGTATGAACTGATTTAATTAACTGTACGTCCTCCTCACATCTATGACAGTGGTGCTGATATCCTGCGAACTGTGGTTTGCTTCCTGTCACTGGATTTAATTTGACTGACTTGACTGACTTGAAGTAGAGCAGTAATTTCATCCACATCATCATCTGAAGACTCTTCAAAGACACTTGTGTTGCCATCTGCTATTTGGTTCATAACTCCCTCTCTATAATGCACATATAGTGAAGCACAAATGTAACTTTCCGTGACTTAACCTTGCATAAAGCACCATGTAATCAACACTATATTTTTTACAAAAAAAAAATAAAAGGTAACATTCCCACTCGTGGATCATTTTAATTAGCCATTTTTAAACTATAAATAGCCTGGCTAAACGGCAGACGGGAGTTCAGTTCGAAATGACAGACAAGCAAACCAAGTGCGGGTTGGGAGAGGGGAAGAGGGAATGGACTTGCCCCAGGTTTGCCTGCCGGAGCGGGGTTGAAGCGAAGCTGAAGCATCTTGTCTCCTGGAGAAAGCAGCAGCTCCTCTCGTATTTACTGTAAAAATAGTGCATGAATCACTAGTATGGGGAATTGGGGGACATGCTGTAGGAGAGTTATATCCAAGGCGCTTTATAACCGAGAGCCTTATAGTGAGGGAGCACTGTGTATATATATATATATATATATATATATATATATATATATATATATATATATATATATATATATATATACACGTATATACAGTATATATACAGTATATATAATTGTAGCAAGCATGGGACATGTGGACACACACACTAAGGTTCTTTCAGGTACAATGCGGTTTATTAGGCAGCTAACAGCAACTAGCACCATCTACACGCTCAGACAGAAGCCCCTACCCACCCTGGAGCGCTACACCTGCTCCCAGGCTGACACGCACTCAACAAAGACAAAACACCAGTAGGGTTCAACAATTTCAGGACTGTACAATATAACAATAAATACAATTTTTGACAATAACCAAAACAGTGAAATACAACAATAAACATTTTCCCCACAATAATTCCCACTCCCAGCACACTCTGTTGCGCCATGAGAGGCTGACTCTGGGTACAGCACATGATCCATCAACAGGCCCACGACAATACATACATAGGTAAATAGTAAGTACCTTCAAATTATCTTTGTATGATTTTGATACCCAGTATTAACAAATCAGAATTTAATTTAGGGGTTTGTAAGTAGAGTAGTCTGAAGCTGTTTTATTCTAACTGGTGTGTTTTCCTTTCAGACGAAAATAATGCTACTGATGATTTTTAAGTAAGTCTTTAAAGTAAGAGCCAGCAGCATCTTCTGCACAGAGGTGTAGCGCTAGAAAAAAGAAATACAAAAAGAAAGGAGATCCTTTGTATCTGCCTGCATTTCACACACAAATACTATACATGTTTTATGTGTGTTGCTGTTCAGGGATTGCTTTCATCTAAGCTAACAGTGATCTGGCATTCCTCAAGGATCAGTTTTGGGCCCTTTGCTGTTTTATTTGTATATTAATGATTTGGTTACTTTTCCTTTTTCAGAAAATACCAGCATTATTAGGGTTGTAGATGACACTATGTTATATAAAACAATTGTAAATCCAGAAACAAATTCCATAGCCCTTTAAGATGATATTAATTTTGTTTAGAATTAATTTTTTGAATTCATTGTATTCATTGTGCTCGGGAAAGTTGAGAGGTCTCTACAGAGGTGGGCTGACAATCATCCCTTATAACCTTTGCTTGCGTCGTGATTCTTTCTTTGGCACGGCCTTGGGGTTATGGAATGCTCTTTCAGATTCCATTGTGTCATTGTCAAGTCTCTCTGGGTTATAAACTGCTGTTCAGAATTATCTGCGCTTGAGATGAAATCGTAACTATGTGTTTTTTTTAGCTTTCTTTTAACATTTTCATATATGTTTGTATGGGCATGTATGTGTATGTGTATGTGTATGTGTTTGTGTATGCATATGCAGAATATAGACAAATGTATTGGCACCCTATGCTTATTATACCACAATTCAATTTAAGGACAAACATCTACAGTAGTAAATTGTAACCTCTTTTTAATAAAACAAAAAGCAAAATACACAATTTCTCCTAATTTAACGAATAGTAGAACCTTGGTGTATTTCGGGGGGCTGAAGCCAGGACTCCTCTCCTGAGCCATCCCGCTAAAATATTTGTCCGTCAACCTTTAATTACCTGTCAGTCACCCTATTTAAACCGTAGCCAGCTTCCTAATTCTCGTCTTGCTTTTCATTTTGCGGTTACCACGCAGACTTGCAGGCCCAATCTTAAAACAAAAAGCTTAAATCCACAGCCTTACTTGAAGTATTCCCTATTGTCGTCGTCTTTGGGGCACATTTTGGCAGAAAAATCTATCTTAATCTTTTGTGATAATTTTCTGTTCATATTAATAAAGGCCGTTCCTCTTCCCCTAATTATGCAACTTCTTTGCCAGCTAGTCTGGATTTCAGTTATTAATAATTTTATTTTAAAGCCCAACACTTTCCAGGTATTGCTAGTAACATGGCTGATGTTTACCGATCGTGCAATTCAGATGTCCGGCTCCATCAGCTCAACCTTTTCCTCCACCCATTCCTCCATTCAGCAAACCGGTTTTCCACTAAATTCATACATTTGCAATCTTCTGTCTCAGCTCATTTTAAAGCCGTTCTTCCTCCCCAATCGTATTCTCCCATTCATTCCATACAGGTTCAGCAATATCAGCAGCCGAAGTTAAAATCAACCAGTCCTACCTCAGCAGTGGATTTTTACATTCACTCTTCTCTCCTTGATAGTATTTCCGCTCAACAAGAATTGCTAGCACGGAGTGTGTGCTATCTCTCCGCCAGGACCCACTGAGGTTTCCTCTCACAAAGGCAGGTTTTTCCTCTCCGCTGAGCGGTTAGATTAGTTAATAAAATAAATAAATAAACTATATATGAACTGCCCAAACACAGTTCCTGTTGTACAGTGCTCTCACAGGTCGAGCGGGAGATTGTTGATTCGGATTAATTCGCTCTCTGTCACAGCCAGTTTACATGTTGGTTTGTTTCACGTGAATGGACAATGCGCATGAAACTTGGCAGGGAAAGCTTGTGAAAATGTCCCAAAAAACAGTCTCAGTATTTTACTGTGAAAGTCTCAATTTCTTGTGATTCCAGGAAATGCTTGTGAAAGGATATGATGAGGCAGTTTGATACAATGCACAACACGAACATTGTTTAACCCACTCAAAATAAAATGTGGTGTGGAATTTTCATGACTTATTTCTTGGGAATCAACAATACTACTCAATATTCCTATTCTTTATTAAGCAGAAGCAGTCATACAAGTACAGCGCAAATGAGGATGCTATATTTGGTATAAAGAGATACAAAATAAGTTAATGAAACAAAAATGTGATACAAAATATAAGTACACCATCAGGTTACAAAAATAAAGATAGCCATGCATCTCTAAAAGCAGGACCCTCTTCATATCTCTTCATATAATTTTCTTTGGACATCCATTTCTAACATGTTTTCTTGAATTATCTACCTATCTATCTATATATATAGTAGCGATCTCGGTTAACGCAGGCAGGTGCATCACACAGGGCGAGGCAATCCACAGACAAGAGAAAGGCAGGCGCGAACCCGGGACCTCTCGCACTAAAGCATAGCGCCGATACCGCTGTACAAAAGAGCCAGTTCCTTTACAAGGAGCGTACATCGGGCTAATGTCTTTGTGTGTGATTACATCACCTACCAGTCCTGCTGCTGCCTTCCCCAGTTTAATACAGTTTAAATGTTGATACATGTGAAGGAATCTTCATAAAAGTACTATATATTGATGTTCAATTCAAATTACCATTTTGTCATTATTCTGATACAGAAAAAAAGCTTAACCCTATTAGAGTGAAAACCCTGATATAGTGAACATTTCTCCAGGTCCCACGGGGGTTCGTTATAGTGAAGTTAGCCTATTGAATTGTGCTGTATAAGTTATTTTATTGAGTACTACTTCGGTCTCTCTTTGTAAGTGCTGCACTATTGAGATGTACCTGTGTTGCCTGGCACAAAGTGATAAACTAAACTAACTGTTCACAATCCTATTGTTTTGCAGTTAAGTGGACCATATTATTATTGTTTGCGTTCTGACAGTGTATTTTTCAGTTGCCTCTATTCTAATTATCATCTACATACAGGATACAAGTTATATTTAATAACAGATAAATATTAACATTTTTATAATGCACACCATAAACGAATCGACTATGCTATAGTTGTTACATGAAGGTTTTAGTTGTCTTTTTACGGCATTTAAAATATATTGGTCGCGCTAAAATCCAGACAGCCGGACACACCCAATTATACAGTGACTGGGTTGAATGCAAGAAACTCGTGTTTTAAATGTGTTGAGGTAGTTTGTCCCTTTCCAGCCACCGCCCTGTGTTTTGTGTTTTGTCAGTCAGCTGACAGCAGAGCGACTTGTGTGTTTTCAAGAGAAGTATACTCAAACTAAAACGGCTACATGGACTGCAGACGTAAATTGAAAACAGACAGGTTGTCCTTCCACCTAACACTGTGGTGAATAGAATACAACTGCGCGTATCGGCCTTATATTTGTAAAAAACAAACAAACAAACAAGCAACAACAATTCAAACACTCGTGAACTGGTTTTCAGGTGAAACCGACCGAGAAACAGGGATGAGCGATGGCATCAGTGAAAGTGGCTGTCAGAGTAAGGCCAATGGATCGGCGGTAAGTATCAAACTGGGTTTATTGTGGAATGTGATACTTGTAATTCACAATTGTTTTGGTGGATAATGTAAAGTCCACACTGGGTGTGTCTTCATGTTCATTTCTAGTGTACCAAACTTAACCTACTGGTATGTTGTAGGCTTTATTTAATAAAACTACACAATGTTTGAATTATAACTTACGTAAGTTGATTTAGCAGATTTTAGTGTACTAGTTTTTACTTCTAACGTTTCTTATGCATCGTTTGGTTAGTGTTACTTACCTAGTCACTGCGGTACACAGAAACACCACCTTGTACAGAAGACATAACACATCGTCACCATATCTGTGATGACTGATTATATATATATATATATATATATATATATATATATATATATATATATATATATATAGCACATCTAATGTTCAGAATATAATTTATTTTGCAGTTGTTGAGTGTAGTGGCAGTTCAAATGAGAATGAACAATCCATAGTAGTATATACAGTTTACTGGTAGATGGGACTAGTAATTTTTTTTTTTTTTTTAAATGCATGAAGTAGTGGATGCAAATGTGGTTCATCGGTAGCTTCCCAAAACATGATCTGTTCATTAATATATAACCCCAAAGTAAAATAAAATATTGGTAAATGAAATGCAGATGGACCTACTTTATATCAGAGTTGACTTTTGCCTATAACAGCTCATCAAGAGTGAGAGAAAAAAAGAGCACTGAATGAAAAATCAGTGTTGAATAAGGTATAACATTCATTGACAGAATCATCCTTTGAAAAAAAGCATTGTTTTTTTTAAAACTTTTGCTATTTTCACCTGCACATTTGTTTTTTCAGGCAACCTGAATGTCTTTTTGTCTAAATCTATTAATAATGTAAGTGTATTGGAACTTTTACAGTACATAACATGGAACTGTGCAAATGGAGTGGGCTGAAGGAACTTGTATATTTTAGTTCAAGAAATATTACTATATTTTGGAGTGTTTTGATTTCAGTATACAACAGGCAGTACTTAATATACTACAAAGACAATTAATCCAAACAGTACATGTATGTCACTGATTTTAATCTTTCTTTTTAATTTTAATTGAGCATATTTTGTTATTCTTTTTTTTTTTTTTTTTAATTCCCCTAAATAGTTTGAGCTATGTGTGCAGAAACATGGGAATACCAGAGATATTAAAACAGAGGCCTAAAGTGTGTGATTAAATATTGTCACAACACAACAGATATGATGCAAGGCTTAACTTGATTTGATAAACATCCGCTTAGTGAATCCTGTGTAAAGGCAGTTTGAGAATGATCACTTCAAAACCAAAATCACAAAAGCTTTTGTTTAAAGACTGCACTACAAGGTACTTTCCTGTAAATTAATAATTTCCTGTATGCCAGCGCACCATTATGTTTTGTACACTGTACTTGGCACAGCACAGGTAAAATATTACAGCTTGGGGAAAACCCTGCAGCAGCTGACATTGGAGTAACAGATACTGACACACTGTAGGTTTAGGCTATCAGTAACTACTGATGCTGGCACAAAGCACAGTCTTATGGGCAACTCAGTTTAAACTGCTTAAAGCTGTTGCCCCCCAGCAAAATTAATTAAAGGCACTGATAGTTGATTTAGTATCCTGTTTCTGTAGATGTAAATGACTGTGCTGCGAAGGCTGATTTAAAGAGGAACAGAGTGGTCTGTGCTGTTTGTGCAGGTGCAGTTGAATACAGAACACTCTGGCTAATTATGGCAAAAATACTAATTTGATGTTCCTTAGAGACTTGACGTTGATTCAGAGAGGAATCCTTGTAAACAGTTACTTGCAGTACTTTGCCTGAAATGCATGTTTTTGTAAATGAGCAACTTATAATGAAAAGTAGAATTGCTATAACCTTTCCTCTTCATGGTTCATCATGTTTGGTTATTTTATGTGTGTAGCACAATACACTTATCTACAGTAAGTTGAGAACTTTTTTTTTTGTGCTGCTGTAGAATTGCAGGTCATTTTCAACCCTTCAAGCTGAAGCAATGCCAAACTATTCATCAACACTTTCATTTGCATTGTCTAACCTTTCCCACTTTCCATATTCTTCTGTTTTAGACTTGGAAATCACTTACAGGTTAGCAGCCATTTGAAAGCTGCTTATGTACAACAGATGTATGTTCTCAATTATACCTTTTAGTATTCTAGGTTTTTAACAGGGATTTTCTTTAGGGATGATAGTAAATAATATCAGTGGCTTGAGGTGTGATCTTTTTTAAATTGACAGTCAGAGTAGCAGAATGTCCAAAATCTTCGGGGCACAGACAAAGTTTACGGACAGTAGGTTTTGGGTGAGGAAGCCTGTGAGCATTATTGTGGGCCATAAAGACGGTACATCTTAAGACACAGCACTGTTTTAAAACAACTATACATTTTAACCCAGAGGGCTACACTAAGGTAACCTTACTGATTTAAAAAAAAAACAAAAAAAAAAACGAATCTGATATTTACATTAATTAAGTCAACAAGTATTTGTCCCTCCAGTATCAGGATTAGTTTTTTGGAAAAATAAAGCTTGATGAGGGAGCTTGTCGGGATCAAATAGTAGACATGTGACTTGTCACAAGATCTACAGTACAGGTAGGCTTACTGTACAGGCAGCCCGCAGCAGTTCACAACTGCTTAAAGCTGTTGCCCCCCAGCAAAATTAATTAAAGGCACTGATAGTTGATTTAGTATCCTGTTTCTGTAGATGTAAATGACTGTGCTGCGAAGGCTGATTTAAAGAGGAACAGAGTGGTCTGTGCTGTTTGTGCAGGTGCAGTTGAATACAGAACACTCTGGCTAATTATGGCAACATACTAATGTGATGTTCCTTAGAGACTTGACGTTGATTCAGAGAGGAATACTTGTAAACAGTTACTTGCAGTACTTTGCCTGAAATGCATGTTTTTGTAAATGAGCAACTTATAATGAAAATTAGAATTGCTATAACCTTTCCTCTTCATGGTTCATCATGTTTGGTTATTTTATGTGTGTAGCACAATACACTTATCTACAGTAAGTTGAACTTTTTTATTCTTTTTTTTTGTTGCTGCTGTAGAATTGCAGGTCATTTTCAACCCTTCAAGCTGAAGCAATGCCAAACTATTCATCAACACTTTCATTTGCATTGTCTAACCTTTCCCACTTTCCATATTCTTCTGTTTTAGACTTGGAAATCACTTACAGGTTAGCAGCCATTTGAAAGCTGCTTATGCACAACAGACATGTCAGTGGGTATGATAAGTTTTTTTGTGTCAGTACTTTCTTTTCTGAAATAAAATGGGTGTACAATAAACCTTAAATACTTAAAGTATGTTCTCAATTACACCTTTTAGTATTGGTTTTTAACAGGGATTTTCTTTAGGCATGATAGTAAATAATATCAGTGGCTTGAGGTGTGATCTTTTTTTAAACATTCTGAAGCCCTGTTCACACCATTTCAAAACATCCTTGAATCCCAGTATGATTTATGTGTTCTTGTTTGACTGTTCAAACACTCTGAAGTCCCAATGGGAGTGACCCATATGTTGTCTAACTTTTGTACACACTGTAGGTACAAATTGATTACAATCACACCCATCTCATGTGGGCCTGCACCTTCCTAAACAGTTGTCCAACTATACATTTTAACCCAAAGGGCTACACTAAAGTAATCTTACAGTAGTCGACATGTGACTTGTCACAAGATCTACAGTACAGGCAGCCCACAACAGTTTTTTTTTAATGTGAACAGTGTTGTGGAGGAATGCTTAAAGTGCATACACTCCAACCCTAAAAATAGAGTTAGAGTTAGACTTAATTTTCCCTATTGTATCTTGGCAGAGACATTACCTTGACTCTTAATTATGTTTAAAAAGTAGGTTGGGTTTTTTGTTCAAACAAATCCTGTTGACTCTCCGGCTAAGAAATCCAGTCACATGCAAGTAAAATCACAAAAAAAAAATTGAATAGGAAAAAAAGTATTTTTTTTTTTATTCACTGGGCCCTGCAGTAATTCACAAAATTTAACTTGTGAGTTATATCTCCTAGAACAAATAAACCATTTCTCTACCACATTGTTTTAACTTCTGACCATTCCATTAAAGTTGCAATTATACTTACATTAGGCCCCTGGGGATGCTTTGTTTTTGTTTACCTTATAACTGCCCCGTATGTATCATGAGAATTTTGGCAAGTTAAGGCAGTGTTAAGCCAGCTGATAGCTTTAGATTGACCTCATCCATCATTGATGCTTAATTACTGTTGAGCTATGGCCAAACACAGACATTCAGAAAAATGGGACAAAAGTAAGATTTTACGAAACTTGTGGGGACAGCGGGACTTGCTACCTAAGGGTTGGCTCATACTTCTGTGGCTGATGATAGGTCAGGTCGGGACCGCTATGAAAGCGCTGCAGCTTCACTATATTGCTGTACGAAGGATGCACTGCGTCGCAGCTGTCGTTCAAACTTTAAATACAGACTGCATTTGCGTAATTTGATAAATTGACATTTTATGAGATGTGTTGAGTTTGTACCTCTTATACAAAAAAAGGGAGAGATTTGAGGTATTTTAGAATGACAGGTGAAAGGTTTGACGATCTGTTAAACAGATTGGGACCATTGTTTCAACGCAAAAATACACAGCGATGCAGCGACACCTGCAGAAAGACTTGCAATCACACTGCACATAGCAACTGGCAATTCCCAGCAAAGTGTGGCCACGGGCTTTACATTCTCTCCAGTCCTTTTCTATTTTATTTTTGAATAATACACACCAATGCTGTTTCTATTATTTGGGCATCTCTATATTCTGTAAGTGAGGGGTTATGTGGATGTTTCCGTACTACTTCTGTTAAAAGTTCCTCAAAGTCTTGCTCCATGATGGTTACCAGCGTACAACCATGCAGCAAATGTTGACATTTTTCAACATCATCCGACTCAATGCGATTTCAGGGCGCAGATGCATTAGAAAAAGCTGTATGACTTTCCAAAAAAGGATTTGGGAGGTTTGGTAGCTTTATTTATGGAGGAACTGAAAATACTAAAACTTCTCTTTATCATAAGGTGGATAAATAATGATAATAAACACTGTAATACAATGTAGAATATTATTTCCTACTGTTTTGGTTTTGTTGTGATAAAATAAGGACACTTAAAATAAGGGGATAATGCCAGCTGAAACATATTCAAGTTAGTTGCAGTAAAGAAAGTATCGTAAACATTTCTAAACTACTGACCTGAAAAAATGATCAAGTTTTGCACATTTGTTTTGCAGATTAGCAAAGCTTTTTACTTTTTTTTTCTGAACCCTTTTCTGAGATGGCATTATTATGCCATTAGTAGAAATCCATGTGCTTAAAGGGTTAGCTGTTTGTTTGCTCTAGCTGAAAGGGCACTGCGGCAATTGAGAAGGACACCCATGGCAGTTGCCGCATGGCCAGCGTTAATTCCTAGCCCTGCTGTACACTCCTGGCCTTCTATAGATGTTTCAGATTGCATTTAGCTATAATCCGATGAACATGCATTTATTTTAAACTGTGATTATGACATGGTTATGAGGACCCTCTGTACAGTATGTGTGTGCACTGGTTTTAATTACAATGTGGGGACATTTCTCCAATGTCACAAAACTAGAAATTTGAAAATATGCTATTCCCTGGCTGTTTATGTCAAGTTTTTTGTTTTAACTTAAATGGATGTTTTTTGTTTCCTTTTAGAGTAAAATGATGCTAATGACACTTTGGAGTAAAAACCTTTGTGAATTTCCTCCAGTGTGTAATCTCATAATCAGGTGTCTGAAATCCTTAAGAGATACAACCTGTTGCTCTTTTCAGCAGCAAAATACACACTTTATGTTCAACTGTGGATTGTGAAGTACAGTCATTTTTTATCTGAGAAAGCCTGTAGAGCAAGTTTTGCATTTAGAGGAATTAATTTGACAGTTTCTGAGTGTACATTTTAAAACCAAAGCTGTTCGAGCTCACATTGAATACTGGCCACAATGTTCAAGTTCAAAATCAATTCTAATAGCAAGATATGTGTATGACTTGAAGATAAACCTGATGCCATCCAAAGTTCACTGAGATTGAAAAGGTCCAGAACTTTGACGATAAACCTGTTCTTGGCATATTGCCTTTACTTTGACAGCTATAACTTTAACAGCAATGAGAAGTGCCATCAGAAAAATGGTTACAGTAGGCATAATTCCTCATACTTTTTAAGTAACTGCTGCCAGCTTAGTAACTATAGCATTGGCACGTTCAACAAGGATGTACATTATTTCACTAAATGTACTTTGTTTATCATGAGAAAAGCAAAACGCATATACGATTGACCGTCTTATCAAGATACAAGTTTAAGAGCAAGATAACTAAGCTGAGTTTGTTCAAGGGTATGTTAATATTTTTTTTTTTTTTTTTTTTTTTTTTTTTTTTTTTTATACAGCATTTGGCAATGAGTTACTTTGCAAAGGCAGGAGCACGTGCATGTAATAAAATGTAAACATGTGGCAATTTATTTATGCTGTTCAGTGAAGCCTGTGCACTTTAGGCAAGATGCAGAACAATTAGTGTTTACATTTATTATTATTATTATTATTTATTTCTTAGCAGACGCCCTTATCCAGGGCGACTTACAATTGTTACAACATATCACATTATTTCACATTTTACAGATATCACATTATTTTTACATACAATTACCCATTTATACAGTTGGGTTATTACTGGAGCAATCTAGGTAAAGTACCTTGCTCAAGGGTACAACAGCAGTGTCCCCCACTGGGGACTGAACCCACAACCCTCCGGTCAAGAGTCCAGAGCCCTAACCACTACTCCACACTGCTGCCCTATCACTGTAGTTAACCTGTGGACTTGCTAGCCTACTATAGTTAAATGTTAGTATTTTTCATACTTTTGTGCCTAGTATCTGCAGTAAAGACTTGGTTACACAAAGGAGGTAGCCAGGCAACTTTGTCTGCAGCAACTGCTTGCTTGTGACATCATATGTAAAGTTTCTAAGCAAAGAACTGTTTCATGGAGGAATCAACACACAACATACAATTAATAAAAGAATGAACTATCAAGAAGTCTGTGCTTTTTCGGGTTACAATTGGACCCTATTTCGGTTTTAAGTTCTGTCAATTTTGACAAATGGTAGTTTACTATTAATATACAGTAATGCAGTTTATTCAAAATACAATAGAAACACTATGTTTCCACTACCACTGAAGACTGATTGTGGCACAATGTACTGAGTTATAAAGATATATGTTTTTGTTTGTTATATAGACGTATGATTTGACAATGTCTAATTAGCGATAAGGTTAATAATAAAATGAAAGTGCTTCAGGTAAATGTGTGTTAGGATCTCAGTTGGTGACAGCAGGTGTATTACTAGTGTTTTGCTAAACCATGTACTTTCAAACCAGACCATTGCTGCACAGATATACTGTGTGGTTTTAATAAATTGTTTGAATTCAACGCTTGACATTGGAATAGACCTTTTGTAATATTACTGTCTTATGAAAACATTCCACATAATCATGCTGTACAAAAACAGCCAGATTTACAGGATGCAGGAATTGTCTGCATAAATATGAAAAATCTACAAAATTAACATGTTTGCAAAAAAAGGTTAATAACTGTGATATAAAAATAGTCAATACAGTATAATGGAGACACTGCTTATGCTACTGTATCTGGGTTTACTGTTTCATTCTTGTTTGAGAGTACTGACAATAAAAAGGTAATTTAGCCACCATTTCTTTCTACAGTGTGCTCTTTCGACGTTTCATCTACAGCACATTCATTTCAGAGCCATAATGAGATCTCCTGTTTATGCCAGGAAGACAAAGTTGCAGATCAACAGATCTTACCACCTGTCCTGAATCCTAATGTCCTAGATGTCCTAATTATTCATATGATTTGCAGCTTTTTAAATGCATTTGTGCTTGTTGCAACAGATTGACAAGTGGTAGTAATTAGATTGCAATATACCGTAATAGCGTAACTAAAAGCATAATATATATATTTATTTTTTATATAGCACTTTTCCTACAAAAGTATCAAAAAGCACTGTATAATACATAAAAAAAAAACACATTTACATTTACACAACACAATACCTTTGTATAAAAGTCCCCAGGCATGTCACACACACACAACTGCTACATATTAAGTAGCATATTTAAAAAACAGTGTATATATGTTAAGGGCAAAACCCGGTGGTCTGGTGAGTTAATTTTGCCTGGGCCAATCTAGTTTTGCGAAGAGCTTCTGGGCGAATCCCGAAGTTACCATATTTTTCAGTACTTGCCCACGTCCAATCTGGCCAATCTAGATTGGCCAAGAACCTGAAAGATGACTGGGCGAAACCTGTTTTTTCAGCAGTTTTCACTGAATTTCGGGGCTAGCCTGGGTGAGTCTAGTTGTCTTAACAGCTCCTACTACTTCAAATTTTTAAAAAAAAAAAAGGTTTTTGAATTTTTCTTAAATTTATTTTATTTATTTTTATTTATTTATTTTTAATTAATACTTATTTATTCCATCGGTTTTACACAATACATCTCCCTGGGCCAGACTTTCTTTATAAACCACCAGCAGGTCCTCCCCCAGCTCATCCCAGAATGTTTTATAGAACTCAGTGGGGAGGCCATCGATGCCAGGGGCTTTGCCATTGCTCAGTCCATTGAGGGCGGTGGAGAGCTCCTGCAGCGTAAGTGCTCTCTCCAGCCCCTCCCTCTCCTCTTCAGGGACCTGTGACAGATGGAATCTGTGTGTGTGGGCTGTGTCTCCTTCTCCTACCTCGCTGGAGAAAAGCTGTGTGTAGAACTGCACGGCCCTTCTGCGGATCTCCCTTGGCTCCTGCAGCTCTCCCCATCCTCTGTACGCAGGCAGTGGATCAGTTTGCTCTGACCCTGTTTCTTCGCCAGACTGAAGCAGTGGTTCGGGGCGTCCACCTGTGATACACTCTGGAACCTCAATCTTGTTAGCGGCCCCTGTATCCAGCAGGTCAATGAGTGACATTTTTTTTACTTTGAGATCCTCAAGCTATTTGGTGTGGACTCCAGAGCCTGCTGAAGCTCTAGGATGTTCGTCTCCAAAGCTCTCATTGACTCGTTAATGCTCCTAGTGACGCTCGCAGTGTACTGCTGACACAACTGGCGAATCTGCACCTTCCCCACATCCCACCACTAATTAAAACTGAGCTTTTGCCTTCTCCACTGCTGCCAGAAAAAAATAAAAAAGTTTTAAAATGTGCATCATTGACTATAAGGGTGTTAAAATGCCAGTAAGTGCTGTGTGTTCTTACTGATGGAATTAAAACACTTGCTATTATCATACAGTGATCAGACAAACCAGTAGTGATAAAACAGGATTTACAAGTGCTAAAATGATGTTTAAAACAATAACAGTGCTCTAATCTGGCCAGAGAGAGTGTATTATCCCTGACTTTTACCCACGTATACTGTCTTTTTATTGTTGTTATTAAAACTTTTCCAAACATCTTCTAATTCACACTTTTCTATTATCCTGCGCATCTCTCTGGCTGATGGGGCTCTGCATGATTCCTGTCTTCTTTATCATTTTCTGTACAATTAAAATCTCCTCCCAATAAAAAAGATTTTTCTGATTGGCAATTCACCAAGGTGTCATCTAAAATATTTAAAAAGAGGATTCTTTCCCTACCATCAGTGGGCGCATATATATTAATAAAAACAAAAGTCTTATCCTCCACTACTGCTCTTACAACGAGCAGACGTCCTTTAACACCCTCATCAATAGTACGGGAAATTGGTTTAAAATTTCCCCCGCGCTCAGAGAGGATCTGTGACTTAAAACTATATCACCCTTCCATTCTTTTTCCCATTCAATGCAGTTATTTATATCGCTGTGTGTTTCTTGCAAAAACATTACATTGATATTTTTTTGCCTAATCAACTCATATACAGCAGCTCTCTTTAGTGCTTCTCTACACCCGTTTATATTTAAGCTCCTGGTTTTAATTTCACCCATTGAAGAATTTAAAAATGAAAAGAACAAAGAAAAACAACAGAGAAATAGACAAAAGAAATCGAAAAACTACCCTTCATTAGCCTTCAGTTTAGTTAAAAAAAAAAAAAAAATTCAGCCTCAATTTTTCTTGATCGCTAAAACTTTTGTTTTCTGTGCTCTTCCTCATCAAATATTTGACTGACATCTTAAACATATCTAGATCAGGAAAACATTCCTCAATCACCACATCTCTTTTCCCTTTTGTTTTCTGTAAAAAAACCCTGATTCTCTGTAGATGGTACCCCCGGGTCCTATGCAGCTCTGGCTGGCCGAGGAGCCCGATGTCAGAGAGGAGTCTGTGAAGCTGCCCTCACGTTCACTCTCTGACCTCAAGGATTCCTCGGTAGAAGTGCTGTCAGCTATTGCACTCCAGCGGGTTATCGGTTTCTTCCCCAGTGCTCTGCTCTGCTCCCCAGCCTTACTATCTTTAACTCCCTTTCCAGTACTCCCATTACTTTCTTTATCTCCCTCTGTACTACGTTTTTTTTGCCACTGCCCCTCCACTCCTCCTTGTTCTGTTTTTCCCCGGTACTTTAAACTCCCCATCCTTATTCCTTTCTGTTAACATCTCAACTGTCTCCCCCAGAGCTTCTATCAACTCTGCTGCAACTACCTCTGCTTCCCCTGCCGCAGCCTGTGCTACGACTGTGCTCTGCTTCCAGCCTCCTCCCCTCCTGCTGCCTCGGCTTCGGCGCTGTCTAATAATCTTCCTTACCCCGGATCAGTTCTGCCTCCCTAACGGTGTCAGCACTGCTGCCAGCGTCTTTTTCCCCGACGTTACTGCCACTGCCTCCCGCTGTCTGATTATCAGACTGGACCTCCCTTCTCCGCGGCTTCGGCTGTGGCCTCGCCCTCGGTTGTGCCCTCTGCCCGATCCCACTGCCTTCCTCTGCTGCACCCCACTCCGCATTCTCCTCCTTCTCCTCCGGATAGTTCCTAACTATGTGCCCCTCACTCCCACACCTGTAGCACTTCATGGATTCGTGATTATCGAAATGTTCAGATCTTCATTGGTGTTATTTAGTATCATGTAAACCTGCCTTCGGAAAGACACGATGTGCTTCAACTGTGGGACTTTGCAGCCCAGGGGAATTCTCTTAACCCCTGACATTACTTGTCCGTACAGGGCTAACTCCCTCTCCAGTACTTCCATTATGTACAAAAGGTGGAACATTTGAAATTGTTACTTTTCGTGCCGGGGCTGCAAGCAGCAACAGCGGTGTGAATGTATCGTTTAAAACTATCCCCTTTTCTATGATCTTATTTACTAATTCAGTTGTTTTCAGAAAAATTACAATAGCTCCGCTCATACAGGAGGCATATTTAATATTCTCGCATCCCACTATCTCCCTGATCGCTACCACACACCTCTCGAGGAGACAAAACTGTTCTGGTGAAATCTTTACTCCATGTCTCCTAGTTAGTTTTTCAAAGGGGTAATTCGAGGGGTAGAAACTGACATCGCTAGTCACCCACCCTTTAAAAAAAACAAAACAAAACACTTTAAATACTAATAACTATAAAAAAACAACTGTGCAACAGTATAACAAAAAAAGATTTAAACCACAGTCCTCGGCAGCTCTCACACACACTCCAAAGCTATACCCACAGAGAGGGCGAGAGAAAAACAGAAACAGCTAAGTGCAGGCAAACTTGCCACACACACACACAACAGAGAGAAATAATATGTTAATTGTTCATGCTCATTAAAACATAGTTAAGATTGTAACAGGGTCAATAATGCCCCTGTTATATTTCACAGATTTATTTGTATGTTTTATTTTTATAATTGTACACTTGGATTTGATTAGTGCACTTTTTTTATATGTTGTCGACAAGCACTTTGTAACTGATTTATCACTTTCTAGTAGCTTCTCCACTCAGTCCCCTTGTAATGCGACAAATTGAGTTATTGATAGTTTTACCCACCTATGTGTGGCGAGGTTGCCTGCGTGTATGGAGGAGCGAGACTTTTAACTTTTTGGAAGAGGGAGCTAATAAAAAGAGTGGTTTTAACCGCTATTAAAACCAGCCCTAGTGTTCTGCCTTTTCTGCACTGCCGCTGGAAACCCAGCACACAGTCGCTACATTGTTGTCAGAAGTGGAGGTGAGGCAAGTACCCCGACACACACTTGGAAGTTGGCAGAGGAGAGTGTAGAAATGCAGAACTAGACTCGCCCAAATAATTGGCAAAGGCAAAACTAGATTGGCCCAGCATCGATGTTGAATCTTTGGACGAAACTAGACTCGCCCAAATTTAATGGGATGGGTGAAACAGATTTGCTCAGCATCGATTTTGAAGCGTTGGACGAAACTAGACTTGCCTGGGCTATCCTTGACTTAAGTGCAACAGTCCCAACTTCCCTGATGAAAGAAGGGAGGGCATTCCAAAAAATAGGGGCTGCATTGTCAGGCTCACTTTTACTGTACTGTATATTTTTCAGAACAATGGAGTTGCAAGAGAATCTATTTTTAAGGCCAAATGTTCCATGATTTGTTAATTATGCAGATTTTTCGTGTTGTTTATCTAGCTATGTGGTTTAATAACCCCATACTGAGTTGGCTGTCTGATGGAATGCATGTCAGTTAGCAGCTGTATTACTGAATGTGAGCACTATTGTTGTTTAAGATCTAGGTAGAATGAACCGCATTTATAAACACGTCTTTTTAAATAATGTATTGAAAAGCACTATGTACTGTAATTTAGTGCTGCAAAATATTGTATATTTCTCAGTAAGTAAATTACGTATATATACAGTAACTCTGCAGTAGCTGTTCCACATGACAGATTTTTACATTAAATTTATCTTGTTAAAATTAACAGCATTTCTTTTTTTTTTTACATTTTATTTTATTACAGAGAGAAAGATTTGGATGCCAAATTCATTATTCATATGGAAGGGAACAAGACTTCCATAACAAACATAAAGGTAAGTGTGCTGGTTTCTTGGATCATCTGTTCTGTTTTACAATAAAATGAAAATAAACCTCTGGTATCATTTTGAAATGACCCACTGAATCATAATCATTGAGGCTGGCAGAGTTGTGTAGCTAGCTTTGGTGGTAACTACTTTATGTAGTGTGTGTAGCTGGCAACATCAGCTTAACCTGTCACAATAATTCTTCACTTGAGGGTACCCAGTGGCTCACCTAGTAAAAGCACTCCCCTTTGTAAGCGTGGTTGAAATCCCACTCTTCACCATGTTGCCGATTTTATTCTGGGGGCAACAGGGACAGCTACTGTACATTGCCTTAAAACATTCCAGACTGGACCCTTACCTCCAGGGTTCACTAGGTTGGACCCTTGAGCAAGGTACTTTACCTAGATTGCTCCAGTAAAAGCCCAACTGTATAAATGGGTAATTGTATGTAAAATAATGTGATATCTGTATAATGTGAAATAATGTATAATGTGATATCTTGTAACAATTGTAAGTCGCCCTGGATAAGGGCGTCTGCTAAGAAATAAATAATAATAATAATAATAACATCCTTTATTGAGGTTTGGAAAGCAAAAAGCGAAAATGAAAGCCCATGGAAAAGAAAATGAATATGTTGTTTACCCCGGTGGCTGGTGAATCTAATAAAAAAACAGGGAGGATTTTTACAGGATTTCAAACTGTTTTTAATGTCATATTTTCTATATTATTACTGTATTTTAACAGTTGCTTCTAGGTTTTCCTCTGCCCTAAAATGATCCTGCTACAACGTCTGTGCATTTTCAATACTGCCAGATTTGTTCTTAAATCTTTACTTTAATGCCTGGAAAAGGCTGTGGGACATGTGGATCCATCTATGTATTATTATTATTTATTATTATTATTATTATTATTATTATTATTATTATTATTATTATTATTATTATTTGTTTCTTAGCAGACGCCCTTATCCAGGGCGACTTACAGTTGTTACAAGATATCACATTATTTTTACATACAATTACCCATATATATAAATAATATATTAGTGTTGTAAATCGAAACCCTCATGTTGACATTGATTATCGTGCAAAATCTAACAACGATTATCGATCATTATCGAGTTAAAATGCTTAAAAAAATAAATAAAATAAAATAATTGTTTAAAGGAACAATAAGTCCTCTTTTTATAGAGCATGGTATAAAAAACGAATTCAAACAAATCCCGATGTTGTAAGACACATTTGATAAATACATTGGCATTTAAATATAGCACTCTCCAATTTACATATTCCTGTCGTCACTAGCCTTTGCCTTGTTTTGTGTAAAATCTGACAAATTTCCAGTGTAAACATAACAGTAAAGTTAAAAAAAAAAAAAAAAAGAAAATCAACCCCACTGTCCAAAGGATAAAAAAAAACAAGGTTTGAAAACTACATTAACATTATGTCCTATTCACATGGAAATAATTCAATCTCTCATTTTTTTTTTATTTGCTGTTGGTTACAATTTATGAATTACGTGGCCCAGCTTCTGCTAGTGAAAGCAGCAGTCCCTTCCAGTGTGCCGCGGCTGCAGAGATGCAGTTCACTTTTTGCTATCATATTTTAATCAAAACTTTACATGACTTTGCATAGCCACTTAAATTTGCATTACCTTCAGTGAATACAGAACTTTTGACAGCGACAACTGGTTGATAATTTTATTTTGCGTCTCCATACATGAATATGTATAATACATCTTTCATACATGTATGTGGATTTATTATGAATTGACTTACTGCCCACATTGCAACATGTATAGGCCTAATCAATCTACATACCACGTCGCAACCAAAAATGTGTCACATACGGGAGTGCTCAGAGAAGCGTTTCACCCTCGTGGATTCGCTTACGCTTATACAGTACGTTACTAAGGCCCTACCTATTTCACGGCTGTCAAAAACGTGACATGGACCGTGAAATTCATTCTTCACTGTGAAAACTGTTTATTTTATGTACTTTTACCCTGCACTTAAATCCAATTAAGTTATGTGTATCGGTCCAGGTTCCTGATGTGATTTATAAGCTTGTTTCAATTTCAGAAAGTGGACTGTATTTATTAAATAAACGGCAGCAGCAGACAATAACCACTCTGAGCTCTCCTTACTGATTGGTAGATCTGGGCATCCAGGGTGGGTTTAGTATCCTAGGAGATCTCAACTAATATTGTTAAGTGATCATTATTGTGAACATTTTGCGAGTGTCCAAAATGAATAAAAAAAAAAAAAATCTACAATTAATTACTGCAGCGGATCGTGTACAATAATTTTGCATTCTACTGGTGGCAAACTATTTTGTGCAACCTGCAATGTGTCATTGGATCACATACATCAGGCTATGATCCAGCGGCATGTAAAAAAAATGTAAAAAGGTAAAAAAAAAAATTATATATATATATATTTTTTTTTCTGAAACAGCGGCACCTGACAACGTAGTAATGTTAAATATTATTAGTTTCATTCAAAACAGACTGATTTCAAACACAGTAATATGTATAAAATACATTAACAAAGCAGGTTACTCTTGATCTCTGCATCATCATCCTGTATTTGTTCACAGACGCATATTCTCAGTAACTTTTAGAAGTAACAACACATTACGTTCTTGACAGTAAGTTAATATATACAAGACACGTTTTTAATTTCATGGAATATTCGATTTCATTAAAATATTATCGATAGGTTATCGTGGGGTCCCAATCGATAAATAATTTGATTATTGTTACAAGCCTAATGTAAATATATCTAAAATGTTATAAAACATTCCTGGCAATGAAGAATTTACTAACTGCTAGGAAAATGACCAGAACAGTTGCATATAACAAAAAAGCAACATCCTGATTTAGACTGTGTTTTTTTTACCAGTATTTTACTGTCTAACATTTCAATTTAACAGGTCCCAGAAGGAATCTCGGGAGACACAGTGAGAGAGCGAATCAAGACATTCACATACGACTTTTCATACTATTCAGCTGATAGTAAACACTCAGATTTTATTTCTCAGGAAAAGGTACGTCCACCCTTAATTATTGGAAAATTATTTATTACTACTTGCTTAGAAAAGACAACTTTAATTGGACTTGGTTTTACAGTATGTAGACATCCATACATACTGTATATGTACTGGGTAATACCTTTACCTCCAGCATTAACTTATTTACAGATAACCTCCTTTTCACTGATGTGATCAACTTGGAGTTAACAGTATTGAAGTAAGTGAGGTCTGAGGGGGTTAATAGCTATAGTAACTGAGCCCCCATTTTATGAGGACCTCTGAATGTTTGTTTGGGTCCAACAGCGACACAATAACAACAGGTTCTTGCTTAACAGAATTCCATAAGTTTAACCTTCAGAGGTGTGCTGTCTGTCTGCTAACATTATCATATTTTGAAAACTAGACTGAAAAACTTACTTTGTGAAACTATTTCAAGATTATATATAATGTGTGTGTATATGTATGTTAAGGGTGAAACCTGGTTGTCTGGCTAGTCTAGTTTTGCCCGGGCCAATCTAGTTTTGCCAAGGGCTTCTGGGCGAATCCCGAAGTTATCACTTTTTTTCGGCACTCGCCAGCGTACAATCGGGTGAATCTACATTGGCCCAGAACTTGAAAAAGATGACTGGGCGAAACCTGTTTTTTCAACAGTTTTCACTGAATTTCGGGGCTATCCCTGGCGAGTCTAGTTTCATTCAACGCTTCCAAATCGATGCTGGGCCAATCTAGTTTTGCCTATGCTAATTATTTGGGCAAGTTTAGTTTTGCATTTCTACACTCTCCCCTGCCAGCTTCCAAGTGCATGTCGGGGTACCTTCCTCACCTCCACTGCTGACAACAATGTAGCGACTGTGTTCTGGGTTTCCAGCGGCGGTGCAGAAAAGGCAGGACACTAGGGCTGGTTTTAATAGAAGTTAAAAACACTTTTTTTTTTTAATTAGCTCTCGCTCCCAAAAAGTTAAGTAAAAAAGTCTTGCTTCTCCATTTCATTGGTTTCCGACTCCTCTTCCAAGGTTTAGCATTTTGATTGGTTCCTCTGTCCTGCCTGCTCGCTCTGGCACAGGTTCAGAGGGGCAAGACCGGTTCATGAATATACTGTTTTTTAATTAGACGTTTATGAACTCTGCAGCCTGTTCAGTAACGCTTCTCAAACCTCTGCTATTTTAGTTATATAACTTCAATAGTTTAAATGAAAAATGGATGTACACTTTGGACTGGGTTGTGGCATATATTGATCCTACTGTGATAACTGGGACTACAACATGAAAGCTCTTGTCTGTCAGTGGTTGCTCAGTGATTTTAAAGCACTTTGATACATTGCTCATGTGAAAGGGGCGATGTAAATTTAAAGGTCCTTCCTACTGCTGTGTGGTAGTGCCCTGCAATGCAGATTCCTGATTTGTAAATGTAAAGTTTTGAGGTTTCTAATTTAGAGAGAAATATAATTAAGTGTTTTTTCTTGTCAAAACTTTCTTTCGTTTTTATTATTTAGTATGTACTGTATTCCATGATGTTTCTTTAGAAATGGATTCAAAATGAATTGGTCATCCTGATTTAGTTTTTCATTAGTCAGCATACTTTATGTAAACACAGTGGATGGGTAATTTTCATGAATCATGATTTGACATGATATAGTTAATCTAGAGTAGATTTGTAACTGTGCATGTCAATGCATAAATATAGCTTGGTCTATTGCTTACATGTGTTTTTTATAAATTAATATTACAGTAATAATATGTTACAGTGAGAAAAACAACATTTCATATATGTGCATGTTTATAAAATGTAATTTCAGTCTTCAAGAGTAAGTAAAATGACCGATATGTTGCTAATTGATTATTAACAGTGGCGGTATTCGTATTTACAGTAGGTCAAGTACAAGAAGTACAGAAAGTGATACATGTAATCAGTGGATTTTGTGTCTATTCACTGCCTAATTAACTGATAAATGCTCATGAATACAAAACATAACTGAGGAACCCTGAAGACTGAAAATTGAGGGCAGAATCGCTAATAGTATGTATTGTTAACATTTGAAAACTTTTAATTACAAATGTTGATACTGTTGCAGTATAGAAAGCTTAATATATTCTTAACCAAAGTACTTCAGTAATGCAATTTACCATAGATCTTGATAGAAATTACTAAACAATTTATACAGTTTAGATGAAAAATGTATAGTTTAATAAAATGTTTTCACATTATTTATGTACTACAGTATGGTTGTTGTCCAGATATTCTAAGAAATATGTTTTTGTCATTGGAGGTTTTTAAAGATCTTGGCACTGATGTCCTTAAAGCTGCTTTTGAAGGTTATAACGCCTGTATCTTTGCATATGGCCAGACTGGATCTGGCAAGTCCTATACAATGATGGGAAACCCGGTAAGCAATTATTATGCTTTATTATAGGTACTGAAGACATATGTTTCACACTTTAAAACTTGGCTGCTTCAATCCTGCATTAATTCCCCATGGTATATGATTTTTATTGTATTTAAATGGTTATTCTGTGATCAGAGCTATAAAAGTAAAAATAAATCAAGGTTCATAGATTATGGTATTTGCATTGTGAATATTAATATGTTGGTGGAGATCATGTGATTATCCAGCAGGTAATAATATGCTTTGAATCATTAGATTCCCCTAACACCACCTCCTTATCTGAATTTTTGCACCACCATAAATAAAACCCAGCCAGGGAAACAGTGAAGCGGCCCACTTAACGACCCTGATGGAAATGCTGATAAATAATAGAAGTCTAAGGGAGACACTTAACATGAAAAAGCCTACAGTAGCCTCTCTGGGGAAGTTTACTATAGAAACTCACAGTCCCAGTTGATTAGATAGAGAGAAAAAAAGGTCAACCTCAGATGATGTACTCCCCCCCCCGCCCTTCAACCCACACATTATTAACCCCCTGGGGCCAACTATAACACTTTAGCTGCTCCCATTGAAGATCAAACAAATTCAAATGGATAAACAGTGTAAACATGTGTGATGTGCGTGCCATATTTAATTAAGTTGTACTCTTTAGTATTCATGAGTGGCTTTACAGAAAATAAATGTTCCAATTCATTCTCTGATTCTCCAAAAAATTATGTCATGCATAATAATGGTCAAGTTCTGTTTGTAGGCACTACATATATAACCAAGATGTTTATTTAACTTATTAAGTATTTTAACTCCACAAAACAGTATTATTCTCTGATATTGTAAAATAAAATATGGTTTTCTTTAACCACTTGACTGCCACTGAATGTTACAGGTGCATTCTCATTCCTTTGGGTGTACCTGGAATGTTTTAATAAACTTGGAAAGGGATTGGTCATTTGTGCAATGGATTCACCTAGCTCCTTCCATGTTGCTGGAGATTTTGAATGTAAACACACTTCTACGATCATTGAAAGGGATGTTTATGCACGTGTTTTGTGAACTGTTCCTAAAGGGTGATGCGGGTTTGATACCTCGAATATGTGAAGGGCTGTTCAGCAGAATAGCTGGGATGACAAGGTGGGATGAGGCTTCATTTCGTACTGAAGTTAGGTAAGTAGCTACTCTGGACAAATGCGTTTTGGCACTCAATCATTTTTATCTTGCACAGTACAGCAGGCAGTGCAGCCTTGCTGTTAATTACTTTGATTTCCTAGTTTTTCTGAAAGGGACTGTACCCCCATTATTGTGCTACTCTTGAGAGATGGTTATTTAGCATTTATTAATGAGGTACAAATTATAATGAAGGTCACTCTAATAGGATGTAAGGTGGATTGAAGAAAAGGTTTGGTAGCTGTTCATCAAATGTGACCTTTATAGCAGATAGCTTTGGCAGGCAGAGGAGGACTTCAGAAATATATAAGCTTATAGATGCATGCATGCATATGCAAGTCTCAGTTGTCTCTGAGATGAAGAAGAACAAGCAGACTGTAAGAATCAATTGGTGTATATGCTTATTGTTGGTTATTCTAATAATCAAACAACAATCCTGTTTAGTCAGGAAAATAACAGCTTTAGAAAAGTATTCTACTATTATCTTCATTAATGCAGTATGTAAATATAATTACCAAAGCATAACTTTGTAAAATGTTATTGGTGGTGGTGGGGGGGGGGGGGGGGGTCTGAATGGTTGGGTTTAATAATGCTGTTCAGTGTATTACAATTTCAGCTGTGTACAACATCAAAATGTACCATTTATTTCATTGATACTGCTCATTGGAGCAAGGCTCTTGGGAGATTAGTTTGACTTATTGTATCATTTGGAGTTAAAGCTTATATAAAGATATTGCTTTATGGGGACTGAAATTAGACCCAAACGTAACAGATAGTTAGTTATACATGATGGTTAATACAGTCATATGGGACAGTGGGCTTTAGCCAGCAGAAGTAAAAGTTAAACTCTGGTTTTAAATCTGAATTTTCTTATTCTTTTAAAATAAACAGCTACCTGGAAATCTACAATGAAAGAGTAAGAGACTTACTCAGGAGAAAATCTACCAAAACTTACAACCTCAGAGTCCGCGAGCATCCAAAAGATGGACCTTATGTTGAGGGTAAGAAACTATAGGCCTACATCGTACAAGAAGTTTCCCCTGAAAAATCTGCTCTTCAGAATGAATGTAGTGTAAAAACTGTATTAAAAGAGAACTAACATAAAACATCATAAAACATCAAACAGCATCCAAAGTGATTCTGATTTGCAATGACGAGCGTCCGTCATTACAGTTATCCTTCCTAGACCTTTTTTTTTTTTTTTAAGACTGAAAAAAAGGTTCAGCTTGTCGTTGTTCTTGAGTAAAAGAAAAGTACAAATTGAAGTAACTATTTGTGGTTTGCATCCTGATATGTTGTGCGTTTAAAATGACATCAGTATCTGCCTCGTGAAACTTATTCAGTGGGAGTTGTTGAACGCTCTTGTTTTATATCCGTCCAGATCTGTCAAAACACCTGGTCCAGAACTACAGTGATGTCGAGGAACTGATGGAAGCTGGAAATATCAATCGAACCACAGCCAGTACAGGGATGAATGATGTTAGCAGCAGGTCCCATGCCATTTTTACCATCAACTTCACTCAGGCAAGTGGACTGAAAGGGATGTTAACCCTTTGTGGTCGTATGTCGGACCAGGTCCGACATTACAATTATTCCTTTCCAGTCCAGTCATCAAAAAGACATCAAGCACAGGTCTCTATTCGTTTTTTTCTCTGGAAAAAGCAGAAAAAACCTTTCAATGGCTGAGTGAGACCGGTAGAACCCCCCCCCCCCAAAAAAAGAGGCGGATCTCAGCAATACTCATAGTCCCTTCACCACAGACATAACACGGTGTGGCAATGTGCCCTGCCCCTGTGTGTATGTGTGTGTTGTATGTTGCATGTGTTAATGTTGGTGTATAGAGATTGGTACACGGGATATAAACGGGTCTGTGTTTCACGTGTATTTAAAAAGGTAGATTTGTATTTAGGCACGAGGATGGCACAGATCACTTCACGTGCTGGTTAAAATGTAATGTGTGGTCACGGGAGTACACTTAATTTATTCACGTGCAGTTGTACCGAGATTCCAATTGAATGATTGACAATCGACTCTCGGTACAACTGCATAAATAGATGCACGTCTCACTCACTCAGGGTTGGGTGTTCGAGAGTGGAGAACGGGAGAGAGAGAAAGGAGAAATAGAGTGAAGGTGAAATAACAATTGCTACAGCGTGCTGGAAGTGCCAGCATGGTACTTGTTTAACATTCGTCCACTTGTTTTGTGTGTTGGTACGTTTTGTTTGTCTTTTTATTTTGGCGTAAAGTGCCGTGTCCTGTTTTTGTGTTCTGTTTAAACCTTTTATTTTGTTAATAAATGCTGAGTGCTACCATTTGCACTCAGCTACTCATCACCACCGTCTGTCTGTGTGTTTCTTCCGGGTCTGACGTGTCACCACTCAGCCAGCCTTGTGACACACAGACATAAACAAACAAGATAGCTGCTTTCACATCCAGCGCTCAAAGAATATCAAGGACATTTGCCAAGCTTTTTGAGATGTTATAGTAATAAAATAATGACTTGGATAGCATTATTGAGGAGTTTGGTGATTAAAACGAGTGATCAGGAGATGAACAAGGAGTGGGGCGGGGCTGGAAACGCAGTACTGAGTGTCCTGTTGATATGCAGTGCCTTTTAAACCAGTTTTACTGTGAAAAAAATTACTTTAAACCGTGTGAAAATAAATTGGACTTGATGCGCCTGAATAAATGGGACCGCAAAGAGTTATTGTCTTCTCAATGTAATAAGCACTCAACTCGAATGTGTAACTTTCAGAATAAAACGAATTACTGTGCTCCCTGTTAACTAGACCAAGTTACCACAGCATTGTTTTGTGGTAATTACTCTAACACATGGGGTTCCAACTAGGTTTCACTACATCTTCCTGGAGGGGACAGGCTTAGTACTAAGTTTGTTGTTTACTTCTCTAAAACACATGGTGGTTAGGAATTTTTCATTTTTTTTTGTATTTCCCTTAGCGTAATGTGCCCAGTTATTGCTTAAAGGCAGGCTTTAAGAAGCCTCAACATGCCCTAGTTTTGCATAACACTTTTTTCGACTGCTATGAAACTTGACTATTCATCATTGCTTATTTCTGGAGTAGAGACTTGGCTGTGATGTTGTATAAATTTGAATTGTATTAATCAAGAACCAAAACTCTTCAGGGAAGATTTAAATTATTCAAGTGTATCCATTGTTCAATATTATATGAATAGATTTTTCAATTGAGTTAGCTGCTTAAAAGCAGCTTTTATTTCTAATCGTAGCCCTACTACTGTTGATCTCTTGTTGAATTATGTTTTGTTTCCTATTGTTGTTGACAATTAAAACAACAGTTACATATTTTATATTGAGATACATAACACAATTATATAATCTATTGTGTATCAAGGTAAATACTAAAATATTAGCACTCTACAATTTTTGTGTGGGGGAAAATGAACACCCAGTCTGCACTGTTTTAGAAGTCCTATCTTTAGAAATACCAAAAGAAGCTACAATTATTATTTGACTTTTTAAAATTGTACTAGTTTCTTTATCAATTTATGTATTTTTACATACAGTATCTTACAATTAGCTGTTTTATAAATACATAATTACTATATTGCAGTGTATTCAGTATATGTTCTTGCATATTACTGCATACATTCAAAGTTCGCCCACTGTAGGAATGTTCGGATCACATAGTTAAAATAACAATATTATTATTATTATTTAGAAGAATGGCCTGTTCACATTCATTTCTACTATCCATCTCGGAGAAGGAAGTACGAAAGCTTATAGTTAAACATGGAAGGAACCATATTTTGTCCCTTTATCTTGTCTGATATGTATCTGAATTTGTGATTATTTACCCACATTTCTCTCTCCAGGCCAAATTTGATGCGGAAATGCCATGCGAGACAGTCAGTAAAATCCATTTGGTGGATCTTGCAGGAAGTGAGAGAGCAGATGCCACTGGTGCCACTGGTGTGAGGTTAAAAGAAGGAGGAAACATTAACAAGTCTCTGGTCACTTTGGGAAATGTAATCTCTGCCTTAGGTAGGTCTACCAGATCTGTTTAGCAAAGGTAGTTTTTTCCCTTGATCATTGACTGCATGGCTAGTTGTCTGATTGCATTTTGCAGATCGATATGTCATGGAATTCTGAATTTGAGCTCTCTTTGTGATGGTGCTATAAAAGGCTTATTTTTTTTCTTTTCATCTTCACAGCTGACTTATCTCAGGATTCTATGAGCTCCCATGCAAAGAAGAAGCAGGTTTTTGTGCCTTATAGAGACTCTGTTTTAACATGGCTTTTGAAAGACAGCCTTGGTGGAAACTCCAAAACCATTATGATTGCTAGTAAGTTCCTACCAGTGTCTAGTCTTTTCATAATTTTCCTACAATGCTTTGTAGAATGTGTTAACCGTACCAGCATGTTTTGTGTTTTTATTTTCCAGTGAATACGTATTACAAAGAACTTATTTTAAAACATATGTCTATTTATGCTTAACAAAAATTGCTAAATAAACATATTCTGAAATACCATTAAAGAACCTCACAGCTTTAAACAAGTCATTTGTATTCTAAATTTTACTGCCTTTATCAAAATGGTAACCTGTAGTGGAATATAAATTGAATGATGATGTTTCTTATCTTTGAGTATTTTGCAAATGTTTTGAAAACAAATATTAAGTGTCATGTTCCAAATTGCAGACTTGGTCTGTATTCTAAAAACTTTACAGGTTAAACTAATAAATGCATTTTGTCAAAAACATTAAAAAAAATAAATAAATAAATACATTACGGGGTAGATGTAATGATACACGCAAAGTGATTTGCGGGTACAAAACCCTCATAAATACTGCCCTGCAAATCGTGTTTAGCTGCTGTAAAATTAATTTTTACCGGCCACTAAAAATGCGGCGTATGTAAAGAATGGTGTTCACCCGGCATTCTGCACCCGCTATCAAATTTGCACTTTGCCATCATTAATCCATTATAACTATACTGAAATGCATTCAAATGAAGAAAAGAGCAAAGAATTGGGTGGGATCCTAGATACTAAATGGGTGCGAACATTATAATTTGATTTAAGGATTTTGCCTTGCACTCAGGCAATTGCTGACCCTCCAACAACTTTACACCTCTTCTTACAAGGTGCAAACCATTGTAAAAGCAAGTAATTAAGAGCTGCATTAAAGCACACACCTGCAGAGACCTGTCATTGGCTTCAGGATGGCTGCTGTGGTACACTTCCTAATGTGGCGACACTTGGCTTTTGTTGAGGAGAGGCAGGAACATGTTTGGAGGAGAAGGACAAGACGAAGAATACCCTGCATATTCAATCCTAGGGTCACTTTGTTTGGGATGCCGTAGGATGCAGTGCTAAAGCGTTATCATCTCACTCCGCAGGTCATCCTAGACGTAACAGCTGAATTGAGGGATGAAATAGACCCCAGCGTCAATCTAGGGACTGCTATCCCTGCACATGTGAAAGTGCTGTGTTCTCTGCACTACTTAGCCTCTTTTTTCTTTCAGACCACAGTTGGAATGTCTGGAGGGATAGCCCAATCCACCTTTTCCAGGGTGCTAGGCACATTTCTAGATGTCATGCTAAAAAGGGCAGACCAATACATATAATTTTCTAAGGATACTAGCATAACTGATGTTGGCTGAGGCTTTTCCAAACAGCTCCTTCTCAGAAAACTTTTCTTTTCCATGCGCCAAGAGGACTTCGCTGCCCTTTTTTTGACATTTTTTTTGGTTTGTATTTTCATGCTCCACAAATGTCATTCAGCGACTACTGCTCTTTGTACTCCTAACTCTGCAAGGGCGGCCACTAAATAGACTGATGCGCTCATTGAGACCCTCATTGTCATAATTGTGGGTCATTATTTGTGCGTGTTGAACTTACATAGGGTGCAGTGCAAAATAATTGCCTGGCCGCAATGCAATTTTAATTTTGCATCCGCAATTATTTGCACTGCGCCTATACTTGCTACCGTATACCTGTATATATCATCCTTGCCACACTAATTTGTAGCACAGAGATATTACTGTTTGTAAATGACTACAGTAGCTTTTAAATTACATTTAAATGTAATAGAATTCATAAAATTAATTAATTTAAATACAAAAAAAGATCTATATGATTGTGACTCCTCAAAACAGCATGATTTGTATTCCTTTTAACAAACATTAATTTGCCAGAATGTTTGTTATTAGCCTACAAGTACGCAGCATGTCATTTGAAAATCTTATGTGCTACTATAATGGTTGTGAAGGAATTTTGTTTGCAGCATTTTTCTACTTTCTCAGCTGATGTGTTTTTTCTGGTATGCATCTAATTGTTTAGTGACAGACAACAAGAAGGTGATTCTTAGTGTCATTGTGTGCTCTAATTGTGTGGGTGCTTATTATGTGGGTGATATGATTCCACTTTGGGTACAGAAAAGATTATTATGTGTCACTTATTCCTGTTAATTGGAGTTATAACATTCATTTGACAAACCTGGCGTGCATTAAGCTTGGCATATTTTTCAGTGTTATTTTACAGTTCAAGCCTGGAGAGAGGCTTACTTGTCAACTGGTTTGCCAAGCTTGTCTGTTTATATATAAATAAAAAGAGCACATCCCTCCTAATAACTTTTGATTTCTTATGTTTAATAGCTGTCTCGCCTGCTGATGTCAATTATGGAGAAACTTTAAGTACACTTCGCTATGCAAATAGAGCCAAAAACATTATCAACAAGCCTACCATTAATGAAGATTCCAACGTCAAGCTTATCCGCGAGCTGCGAGCTGAAATTGCTCGACTGAAAGCACTTCTGGCACAGGGGAACCAGGTTTGTTTTTTAATCAAAATGTTTTCACTTCATTTTCTCCTAGAAAATCGCAGTCACAGTGACTCATTTGATGACATGAATTCCTGACATTTTTAAAAGCTATGTAGGCATGACTGTCACAGAGATCTATTTGTTCATCATAGTTTCCTTAGCACTCCTTGGTTAAAAACAACGCTAATCAGCATTATGAATATTTGATCAGTTAAATCCAGAATTAGCAATATTTAATTAGACAAAAACTGTTACGAATACCTAATCATCATCATCAGCTAGCTGCATAATGAGAACATCAATCAGGGTCTTCTCTTTTCTGAAGTCAGAATTTAGGAAAAAGGGAAGAAACTATAACGTTTAAAAAAATACACTGAGATTTATCATACAAATGTTTTAACACCCAGTTACAGTTACAATTACAATACCATATGTTTTTAATTACATTTATTGTTATATCTTTATTGTTTTATTATTTTTTTTTTTTAAAGTCAGTATTCTGTAGGTGTTTGTTTGCTGCTTTTAATGTAAAAATAGTTTGTGTTCATATAAATAAAAATGTTAAAAACAAACATATATATATATATATATATATATATATATATATATAGACAATGTATGTTTTCCAAAAACAGTCTCAATTGTAACCATTTTATAACGTACTTGTTACAGTCAACTGGAATTCATAATTGAAACACAGCTCTCCAGGCCCATCTCCTATCAATACATATTGAATTCAGGAGGGAGGTTATAAACTTACTGTTAACACATTAACTTTGCACTCATGCAATTATGATATACATTATGTATGTTACAAAGAACTTTAAGCCTCAGTACCAAGGCTTCACCAGTATGACATTCACTCATGGTTCTTACATTCCCATTTGTTGAAATACAGACACACTCATAACATGCTCCTGTAACTCAGCTTGGGGGTCCTGCTGCTGTGGTTTAAGGATTTCCGCTACTGCTTTTGCAAGACCCATTTCTGATGGACATATACATAAAAATTTAAGATGAAAGTAACATCCAAACACAACATGTTTTTATTTTACAATTATGAAAATAGACAGTGTACCATATTTAAAAAAATAAATACAAATAATAATAATCCTTTTACAAATTTTAGGATACTATAAATCAACAGTGTTATGTATGCGCTGCTCTGTGTTTTTGATTGAAAACAAACACCTATTGTGCAATGTGCAAGAGGTGTGTGTACGAGATGTAACCCAAAGCAGTTATGGCATGTACGCTATATACAGGATGCACGTTATACACAGTGTGGCCATTATATTCAGAGGATTGTCAATACTGGAACAGATCCTCTGTCATACTTCCTCATGTAGAATTTTACATTATTAAAAAAAAAAAAAAAGAAGAAATTATGTCTGTGGTTGCCTTTATTTTTATGATACTGGATGTGTATTATGTTTTCTGATGTATAGATCAAATGTATATAACTGATGATTATGCATTTTATTTATTTATTTATTTATTTATTTATTTATTTATTTATTTTACTTTTAGATTGCGCTTCTTGACTCTCCTACAGCTTTGAGTATGGAAGAAAAACTTCATCAAAATGAAGCCAGGGTAAATAATTGTATAAGTGTATATTGAATACATTTTTCTGTTAATAGCACCAATGTAGGTGCTGAATTAAATGACAATTTCTAAGAAATATTTGTTGTTTTTCAGCAGTTATGTTAGTATTGCCTTGTTAAATCAACTTTGAAAACCTATGGGACTGGCTGTGATTCAAATTACGAGTTTGAAATATACACAAATTTTACCTGCAAATGATGTATAGCTTAGGGTTGAAATGCTTTTAAAATTGGCTGACTGTGATGAACACATGGATATTACAGTGGAATCACCACATGGGAGTAAAAATGTCTTCAGTACAGGGGTTCCCAAACTTTTTTTGCTGTGCCCACCTTCAGAGTATTTTTTGTGCTGCACCCCCCTTCAACTAAACAGTACTATATTTAGAAAAATACGACTTTTCTAAAATAACATATTGTAACCATGGCCGTAACTAGCCATGAGGACACCGAGGTAAAGTACAAAAGACTCCTTAATTTTCTCTGTTGCTTTTCTGTGTGTAACGGGGGCAGGGTAGTGAAGCCAAACCAGTGCAAAACTACAGTGGGGGCAACTCTGCTCAGGCTAAGCCACCACCGTGCCGTACAGTAATCCGACTACGCCACCTCTATAAAGGAAGAGCAGCTAAAATGTAATGTTTCCCAATTTTGCCCTAGTTTAACAGCACAGGTTCTTTTATTGGGAAGGAGCAATCCTGAACCACTAGGAAAGTAGAGGACAAGCACAATGGAGTTCATTGTTTTTATTTATAAGATAAAATATGCTTTTCGCATTTACAAAAATAAAATATATCAAATGGATCCTTTTTTCCAGGGCTTCGTAAAAACAGAGGCATATTAGTTATCAGCTACACAAATTAGACACGGTAGTTAACATGTCGGCATCACAGGTTGTAAAGCCCTGAAGGGCACCTAAGCAGAATAAAACAATCCAGAGTTAATTGCATTGGTGAATTGGAGATGTGGTTGAGGACTCCATCAACAAAATGTATTCAAATCAAAATAACTCGGTGCTCCAACTAAACAAAACAAAACTTAGCTAGTCCTTAATCTCGCCTCCAATGAAGTTCAGATACTGAGCATCGGGCACATATTCCATTGGCTAAGTAATCATTTTACAGGCAAAACAATCACAAATGTAACATAGATTTGGAGGTTGAATAGTAAATACCAAGCAGTCATATAAATACTGCCAGCTATAGCTTGAAACCTAAGTTTGACCTTGGTAGAATGTCAGCTCTGGTTACAACGCAGATTGTAACGTCGTGTGTAAAATGAAAATAGGCTCCACACAGGCAGTACTAGAGCTTTGCGCTCTAATTCAGCAGTTTATTAGCACAGGTGAAATAAACAATTAAAGACCATGCCAAAGCAAAACAAAGTAAATTCCAGTCTACGTCTCGCTCTCACTGAGACAGACTGTCAGAGTCTCACACAACGGCTCAGGCGTGCACTCCTATTTATCGCTTTGCATTAAATCGCGCCCTCCATCCACCTTTATCAATCCCAGGCTTGCCATTCGGACCCCAATTTCACACCAGCTTTCTAGGGGTACAAATGCATGCCCAGGATTGGTGAACCCGGACAGACTGGCAACTAACAACCCCCGCCCATGCTAGCTAGTAGCGTGGCAAAGCAAAACATAAAAGACAAACAGGACAAGTCAATAAGTCCTGCAACAATGGAAATCGCCGGGTCATTACAATATTGTAGCGTTGAGTGTGCTGTAGGTTCTACCAGGATACAGTACAGCTGGGACAACAGCAAAGGTGCAACATTTAAATAAGTGACTAATCTTTAATAAAGTTATATATTTTTAAGATGGATACACATTGTTACAATCACTATTCGTAATTGTATTAACATCAATACATAGTCTCTTATTCTCATTCTTCATTCCACGTTTAAATGAGAAAGTAAGGACGTGGAGGATTTAAAAGCCCATGTAATTGTTTCACAGCCAAACCCCGTAAATTAAACTGATTGTACTATTATTAGTACAGTATTGTTATTACAGTATACAGGCCATCAGCCAGCCATGAAAAATCAGAGAGGCACTTGCCCATGCACTGCAGCTAAGCAAAGTGCAAGAGAGCTTAAATAAATAGCTGGCTATGGCTTTGGTATACCTTTTTGTTTATATTGCAGTCTGGTTTTATTAGTAGTAGCGCCCTTAGTGCTTTTAATCTACGATCATTGAAATTTCAATTTGTTTATGTTTGTGAAATAAAATGTACTGTATTAACAATACTACAATACTAATAGTAATAAAATCAGTTTAATTGACAGTGTTTTGCTGTGAAACTACATGAGCTCGCGCTGGGTCAATCTGCTTGCAGTTTTTTCCCACAGTGTCTCATTGCCAGAGATAGATCTGCTTGCAGAATTAGTGTGAAGACTGTTATAGGGCTCTAGCAGTAGGCTTTCCTCGGGTTTCGAGCTGTTGGTTAGCCAAAAAGCGTTATAGGTGGGCATCCCTATTTTGTTCCTGTGGTAACTGTAGGTCCTAGACCTGCTCCCGTTCCCGTCGGTACTTTGTACCACAAACAAGGTTACCTTTGCCGATTCACTAGCAGTTGCTGGGCTCAGCTCTGCTTTGGGTCTGAATGCTCGCAGTCCTTTCTGCAGTGTTTCGTTGCTGCTCGGTCTCTGCTTGCAGTGCCATTGTGAAGGCTGTCACGGCTTGACAGCAGGCTTCCTCCAGTCTTAGGGCTGTGTTATGTTAAGCCAAAAGCTATTCAGGTGGGCATCCCTGTATATTGCTTCTTCTGTAACTGTAGGTCACTGATCTACAACCCTTCTTCTTCTTCTTCTTCTTCTTCTTCTTCTTCTTCTTCTTCTTCTTAGCGGACGACCTTACCCAGGGCGACTTACAGTCGTTTAAAAAAAATACATTTCAAGAATCACAGTACAAGTATTAATACAATTAAGAGCAAGATAAAATACAATGACTTCAGTTCTAGTAAGTACAAGTATATGACAAAATACGATTCCTTATGAATGAGGTTACTGTAACGATAGTGTACCGTGCTCTGCACCGTACTTTATACCGTACACGGTTTTGTACCGTTGCAGGGATACAGTGATCTTTGCTCAGTACTGTACCGTTTGCACTGTATCGTGTGTACCATGCATTGTGCACCACACCGTACCATTGACACTGTGTGTATCGTACATTGTACTATAATCTATACAGTCCTGTAATAGTGCTTGGGCACAGTGCAGGTATTTTAAAGTAACCAAGGCTAGACAGTACCATCCCTGATCTATCGGCGGATCTGGTTAGAGTCATTTATCACTGTTGACGCATTGCTGACTGCATGTGTTGTTCAGTTTCCCTTGGGTATTAATAATATATTCTATACTGTTGTAGCAGTTACAGCTGACAGTCGTTTGCATTGCACACTACTGCCATTACATCATGCCAGGGTTTCATTATTGCAATGTATGCAAGACGGGTCTCCTGCCTGTCTAGGTCCAGGAGCATGCTAAAGAGGCACTCGCCAACCGCAACTTCTGTGAGTTTTGTGCGTCTTTCTCCAAGTGTACATTGGAGAAGTGTCACACAGCTCTGTAGAGTGCTCTTCGTCCGTTCCACCTAGACAAGGCTCCCCTCCTTCCTCTGCTCAGAAAGAGAGGACTCTCATGAGGGCTCTGTGCCTAGGGAGAGTAGGAGACCGGCTTCACGGTCTTCCTCATCCTCTCCTTCTACTTCTCTCTCCCCTCCTCCGGTTTACCAGTCCTAAGAAGAGGAGGAGAAAGTGCCACCGGTCTCATAGATCTGAGCTGCTGGATGAGCTCTGGGAGGCGGTCTCCCAACAGGGCAACATGTTGGCTGAGCTACTGCACGACTGCACTGCTCCACCTGCTCCCTCTTTGCCGTTAGAGCACAACAGGGAGTAGTAAATGCAAAATGGCAGCAAGAGGATCTGCTGTCTATCGCTGCTTCTGAGGAGGTGGTTGATCAAGTGTCGCTGCGTCCATGATTGCATCTTGAAGGAAAAATTATGACGATACTTGTGTCAGTGGTCGTTTATGCCCTCGGGGGGCGGGCACGACTACGTCACAAGCACTATGTGCAGCTTTGATATATCTATTCAGGTTAGACGGTATTAAAGGATAAATACCCATGAGGAAACGGTTACATTTTTATTTCAGGAAACCAGAGTTATGATAATAACCTAGCGTTTTCTACGTTCTACACGCAGCAAAACCTGTAAATTTAAACTAAAAGCAAAGACCCCCTCCCCCCATTTATAAACTGCAGGTTTATGTAAATGTATTTGATATTAAAACTCACCACCGCTACACTTGAAGGAGGGCTGGGCAAGTCGCTGAGCTATGATAGGTCTGAAACTACACAAGCTCTGTGGCCGGGGATTGGTCAGATTTAATAGGGGGTTGGTCAGATTAAACATGATCCCTGCCTGGAGTGGGTAGTTGTCCATTGAGTCAATAATCTGTAGGCCCACCGAGTCTGCCATTTACTGTGGAGCTTTTCCAGTCAGTTATTGGTAAATTAGTATAACAATGGAATTTACTGTTAAAAAAAAATAACACTTAATTTACTTCTTGACAGGTAAGAGAACTGACCAAAGAATGGACGAACAAATGGAATGAGACCCAAAATATCCTTAAAGTAAGTGAACACAAAATATTTCGGTATATGTACAGTAATTATTATGTGCCATAAATTCCCATGAAGCACACATTGAATAATTTACACATTTTCCATGGAGCCTCTTTTCTCGTGTGTATTACATTAGATACATTCAATGACAGCAACATTGGATCTTCTGAGTTGTTGGTCTATTTGGTGGTCACTCTGCACAGACATACTCTAAAACTGCGTCCTGGAGATGCAAGGGGAGTAGTTCAGTATTCACAGACTCATCAAATTGTGTCACACTTTTAAAAAAATATTTGCAGTTGCTAAATCTTTTAATTTGAGAACTCCTTTGTATAAAGAAATTCACAATTATTTAATATACAGTTATCCGTTATATTATACACTCAAATTGTTGATGCAGGTCAACATATTTCAAATGTGAGTTATTATGCAATATTAGTTTACTATTTAAATATTAGTTTAATTAAATGTAACCTGCAATGTGTATTATTTTGTATTCAATTGAAATTGCATGTATTTCCTTACCTCCTTTTTGCTGAAAATCAGTCTACAGTACATCAGAACTATTGAACACCTAATGCATTAGTCAAATCATTATAACCCAACACACAATGAGAGTTTGGACTCTGTACATGCAAAGTAGTTTATCCAGTCCTTACAATATTTGGTACATAGCAACAACCTAGGAATTCTACAACCTGCAGAACTGGCAGAGAGGCAGTATAGCATGGATCATTAAGTGCAAAACATTCTGGTCGATATGTGTTGCAACTTAATTGAAATTCATAAGGGAATGGTTCTGTCTTTTGCATATTTGGTTGTAATGAAATACAAACAGATTTTGCATTGCATCAGTATTTATTAAACACCAACAGTGCCTGAGGTTTTACTAGCTGAGATCCAGATAACTTGGCAGCTCCATGTTACAAAATTAAAGAGAAATTAGTCAACCTTGGAGATTAGAAATGCCCAGCAGATGGCAAGACAGAGTGAGAAATGACTTTGCATAAGATATGTCCTGTGACTGATTTGAGGATTCGAGGTAGCAACATTAAATCTCTTGAACTGTACTAAGGTTTTTATTGGTGCATTAAATAGTACAGGTTTCCATGCTTGGTATGACTGTGATGATTCAGAGGGAGACAAGTCAATACCAGTCTGCTTTGATGCACTTACTTGTATGTAGCTGTGGGTACAAGTCATATTCTGTAATCTGTATTTTGAAACATGGCAATAAACAAGCAAAATAAAATATCTTATTTGATGGTTAAAAAATAAATGTATTTAAACAAAATGTAAGTAGTTAACATTTTAAAGAAATGCCCTGCAGTGTAATATAATCCTAACTGCAAATACCTACTTTTACTCTGGTGTGTTTTGTCAGGAGAAAGATGACCATCATAATGTTTTTGACCTGAAATGTGTGGTACATTGTAGGAACAGGAAATGTCGATCAGCCCTGAAGGACAGAGCATCTGTTGGATTCTCAATAATGCAATTATGTTTCACTGCCTGGGGAATTCTGCAACAAAATGTCCTAAATTCTGCAGCAGAATATAAAAAATAAGTAATAGTCAGTGTAATGCACTTGTGTATATTATGTTTGTTGCAGTTTATTTGAGAGACTTTTAAAATTTGGATCTTTACCGTATAACTCCGCAGTACCAAAAGTTGTGTAAATGTTGTAACGTGCTGTATTAATGATTGCCTTGGGGAAAAAAGCATCAGCTAAATGATTTGGTAATAATAATAATAGCAATAGTAATAACAGCAATAATAATAGTGTGTTGTTCAGTTAGAATGTTGGCATGGTTTTGTTCCATGTTGAATATGTTTAAAGAGTTTAGTTACGATAAATGAGTGTTTCTCTATGGAATAAAAAAGCCAGTTGTTAACGGTCGATTTCATCCAATAAACAGAGTGCACTGTATATTCTTTTTACTCTATGCTCTTTCTTCCAAGTGCAAAAACAATGTATTGCTACTTGATCAGCAGACATGGGAAACATAACAACTACAAAAAAAAAAATCATATTTAAAGTGACACATTTCTAACATGTAAATTTTTACAACAACGTTTCAACCGCTAGGTTTTCATAACATCATTCAGCTTTAAAAAGTGAATATAATCTTTACTTTTCTGTATCTGAAGTTGAAAATGATTTAATAAACATCTGCATTAATCACATACACACATATTGCCATAAGACAGTAAAGTAAAAAATGTTTTTTTCCTTGATACGTTACCTTTCGGATATTGTCTTGCTGTGTAGGGTCGTTGTCATTTTTTTTTTACTTTTTGTTGAATTACACTATGTAACACAATTTTTGTTCCTGGGTAGTAAGTGTTATTTCCTAGTTGCTTATGCCTCAAAAGTATAGAAAATGGCTATTATTCCCCACAAACTTTGCTTTTGTGACCAGGACAGTGATATTTTGAAATGTACCTATTTCCAATGAGAAAACGGGCGAATTTGTGTCTTTTCGTTCACATAAAGTCAGAAAAAAACAACATATGAATCCAAATTAACATGTATTTATACTAAAGTAATACAAAAATGACTACAAAAGATTTAGAAGTGAGTAGTTTTTCGAGATTTACGATTATACTGTAAATCACTTTCACGAATCAGCCCCCAAATGTAGTCTCCCATCATGTTCTCGTTATACTGTCCTTGATAGCGGCGTTCAAAGTCCAGTATATCCTGGTGGAAGCGCTCGCCTTGCTCCTCCGAGTACGCTCCCATGTTCTCCTTGAATTTATCAAGATGAGCATCAAGGATATGGACTTTGAGGGACATCCTACAGCCCATTGTGCCGTAGTTCTTCACCAGAGTCTCAACCAGCTCCACATAGTTTTCGGCCTTGTGATTGCCCAGGAAGCCCCGAACCACTGCGACAAAGCTGTTCCAAGCCGCTTTCTCCTTACTAGTGAGCTTCTTGGGGAATTCATTGCACTCCAGGATCTTCTTTATCTGTGGTCCGACGAAGACACCGGCTTTGACCTTTGCCTCAGACAGCTTAGGGAAGAAGTCTTGAAGGTACTTGAAGGCTGCCGACTCCTTATCTAGAGCTCTGACAAATTGTTTCATAAGGCCCAATTTGATGTGCAGTGGTGGCATCAGCACCTTCCGGGGGTCCACCAGTGGCTCCCACTTGACGTTGTTCCTCCCCACAGAGAACTCGGTCCGCTGTGGCCAGTCCCGCCTGTGGTAGTGCGCCTTGGTGTCCCTGCTGTCCCAAAGGCAAAGATAGCAGGGAAACTTGGTAAAACCGCCTTGGAGACCCATCAGGAATGCCACCATTTTGAAGTCTCCTATGACCTCCCAGCAGTACTCATCATACTTCAAGACGTCCAGCAAGGTCTTGATGCTGTTGTAATCCTCTTTGAGGTGCACCGAGTGAGCCAGGGGAAGAGACGGGTACTTGTTACCATTATGGAGCAGCACGGCTTTGAGGCTCCTGGATGAGCTGTCAATGAAGAGGCGCCACTCATTCTGGTTACAGGCGATTCCGATTGCCTCGAACAGACTGGTCACATTGTGGCAGAAGCAGAGCCCATCTTGACGGGTGAAGAAGCTGGAAAAAGGTTGGTGACGCTTCCTCTGATCTGCGACTTGCACGCTTTCATCCAACAAGTTCCACTGCTTGAGCCTAGACGTCAAAAGCTCGGCATTGGACTTGGTGAGACCAAGATCTCTAATCAAGTCGTTGAGGTCTTTTTGGTTGGGGTAGTATCCAGATATGTATCCACTTAGGCAGCTGGAACTAAACTGAACTGGTGGGCTTAAGGCCCCTGTATTTATACTACTATTTATATTACTGGAAAGTTCTAGAAAGTTCTAGAAGTTACTCCAAGTTTACTCAGCACTGAATCTATCTGGAATGTTCTGGAAAATAGGTAAATTTCAAAATATCACTGTCCTGGTCACAAAAGCAAAGTTTGTGGGGAATAATAGCCATTTTCTATACTTTTGAGGCATAAGCAATTAGGAAATAACACTTACTACCCAGGAACAAAAAAAAAAAAAAAAAATTGTTACACGGTGTTACTACAATCTTCCTCGTATTTCCGTTTGTGTTTTTTGGAGGCCAGATGATCGAGAGTGGATTTTTGTGTGTGATCCAAAACAATTTGCCACCATCTTCATATGTGGATCTTTAGCCCGTTGTTTAGCATTTACATTAGTTGTTTTGGCTTTAAAGGAATTGTCTTTTCTCAGAAATTTTTCCATGTACTTTTAAACATTTAAGAAAGTTTAATTCTTTGTGAAACATATCAGCAACAATTTGTTTATTCAGACTAATTAAAAAAAATGCATATATTGCAAGAATTTAAATGTTCCCAGACATTTTCTCCTGCTAAAACATTAATTAAATTAGGCCCTCAATCTAAAATCTGGATGAAAAGAGAATTAATAGATTATTGGTATTTCTTTTTTTGTTGTTTTTTGTGCGTTTGTTTTAAAAAATATAGTACATAGTACAAACCACACTATGTACATCAAAAGAGTGGGAAAACTAGGCAATTTTTAGCTGTTGGAGCACTGGTTTGAAGCATAGGCTAATAGATGGGTTTAATCTAACAGTGATGAGAAACAAAGTCTACTGGGAAGGTTAACGGGCACATGCAGGAGGTTATGGGAGGCTCTATTGCCTGCAGAGGAAAATAAGTATATTTGTTATGAAGAGAAAAAAAAGAGAGTATTTGAAGTATTTGAAAGGAGATCAGAGTTTTATTGAAGCCAACAGTGAAGATTGACCATTTTAAATTACTTGGGTAGGTTGTAACCATTTACCAAGAACAGCCCTTTTGACATGTCATGTCTCATTTACAATGCTCCTGCACTTTTTAATGCATTTGTAGCCACAAGAAGTCACCACACATTGACTTCACCAGAGACATAGAACTACAATTTCTAGACTCAAGTGTTCAGCATAGACTTCACAAATCTTTGGATACTAAATTATTATTTTATTGTAGCAAATTAACTTGGAAAGCAGTAATACATAGTTATGATATGTGAAGTTTGAATAATATTTAATAATTCAGATAAAGACTGCTGCCAATGTATCCCATTTATGAATATCTTTAAATGCAGTGAAAACCTGTTTAAAAGCATAGGAAAGGGACAAAACATTCCATATAAGGGTTGTGAAGGTTTTCACAATCCGTCAGTGAATGTCTTTGTACACTTTGTTACCCAGTTTGTTAATGTTGGGATTACATGGATTCATTTTGATGCCACTACTGAGCAGATTGGATACTTTAAACGTAGAGGTTAGAGTATCAAATTCGTTAAAATTCTAGATGTGACAAAGTAATGCTGTAGCAAACTAATCTCATTGACTGATTTGACATACAGTACAACCCACAATTTTAAGTATAAATTTCATTGGGTGGTGTGGGGTGATTTACCTGGGTACTGTAGATTCAATCCTTTTCTGATTTCTTTGTGCTGCAAGCTTGTGCTGTTGTTTTGTTTGAGGAGAGCAAATATAGCAAGCTGATTTCTGTGTATTATAAAGTAATCTCATTATAATGTGCAAAACGTACTTGTAGCAGGACAGCGTCAACAATGAGACTCATAAATATGTCTCCTTCTTTACATACAGGTGGTCATTCTCCAATAAGCACTGAATTATCTAATTGGAGAATGGCCACACCAGTGATTGTTGACAGGGACAGGTTTAACCCCATCCCTGCAAACCTTACATTACCACACACTATTTACATTAAGGACTTTGGCCCTGCCACAGTGCTGTAAATTAAATTGTTGCAAAATAATGCAGAGCAGGGATAACAATTTAACTGTAATCGGGCAAAGGTGAATAAACATATTAGGTCTAACCTGTCATTAATGCAATGGCAATTTTATTGCCAGTTTATGTAATTTATGGATTTATGGGTGGTTGTAAAATGAGTACCATTAGGAATGCTGTTTTTTGTTTCATGTGATTGTGGTGGATGTCTTTTTAGGGTCATTAGCCAACCTTGTCTTGAAATCTAATATTAGCAACTGCAACCTGTCTGATGGGTGGTTTTAAAATCATTTTCTTTCATATCACCTTGGAGATTATTAAAGCGCTGCTTTAAAAGAAATGGGTGTCAACATATTCTGGTATTATTGTTCTCAGCTGGGGATGAATATTCCTGTGACCGGTGCCTGTTTGCACAACCGTGTGTGTAAAGTATGTAACACTGTAGACTTCTGCATAGATCTAGAGAGCTGCTTCTCTAATTGTAATGAAACCTGGAATGCTTTAAGTTATTGAGAGTAGCATAACCACGTGATACAAAGAGGTGCCTTTAAGTCTGTCTATGCATGCTTATTTTTACTGGAATCTAAAGAATCTCTTATCCAATATTATTTACAGTATTATTTACCACAGGTTATTGATTGTATCAAAATCTAAGGATACGACATGTCTGTGTGTTACGTATGCCACAGGTCCTGTAGGTCATGATGAATTACTGGTCAGTGATGGTCCATAACCTTGGCAGGAATACAGAACTACAAAATTGTGAACCTCATTGAACTAGTGAATAGCATTGGAACAGAGGTATAGTGTTTGTTTATGAGGGGTTCTGATTTGTGTAGACCACTAGATGGCGCTGCAGAAGCATGAAACCTTACTCGATCTCCAGAATTCAGCTTTAAAGTGAAATTCAAGCAGTCAACCCAGCGTTTATATTTAATTTTCCAGTTATTTAGATTAGAATGGCTTTCAGTAAGCATTAAAACAGTTTAATGATCAGGAAGTCAACCGCTGAAGCACTGAATACAATGACTGGATGACTGGATTGGAAGGATGTGTACTCTATACTGCATTGTGCTTTGATGGTTTGTAATAGCTGGATAATGTTGCTAAATCATGTCAGTAAAGTTTACAATTATATTGTGTTTTCTCTCCTGAAATGTGTTAAGAAAACTATAATAACGAATATATTTTATATCTGAGCAATACATCACTAGTGAGACACAGTTAAGTAGCATGATGTATTATAACTTAAAACAATTAAAAATGATAGACTTTAGTTGCCTGTGCCTGTATTTTTGTTTAATGCACTGCAATGCCTTGTCTTTTCTGTTAACAAAACAGGATATGAATATCATGAAAACTAGTCAATCAAATGGTACAATTCAACGTCATGCTGCTGAAATCAGGTTGTTTGGACTGAATAATTTTGTTCCTTCAATGCTTTACAGTTTGACTTTTTTTTTTTTTTATTGGCTGTTCAGATGTTGAATCTCAGTGGACATGCATAAAATCCGTAATTTGTGTGTGATGAGAAAAAAACAACTTCCTGAGTTTGGCAGTATTCTAGGGACCTGTTTCACAAAAGTCCTGCGATTGCGATGTGCTTGCGATGAGGTTGCAAGGACGCAGAGGTCGGCACTGTGTGCGTTTCATAAAGCACTTCGCTAGTGCCGTTGCTTGCGATCTGCAATGAGTGAAATCACTAACTCGGTAATCAGTTTTAAGGCACAGTGGCAGGGTTGCAAAGGAAAGCTATTTTTTTTAAGTAAAAAAAAAATTCCAAGTTAGTGAAATGGTTGGTCGTCACAAATCCATTCTATTTGGCAAGTTTTCTGGAAGTTTTAGTCACAAAGAAAAAAAAAAAGTTGCAGGTAATCGCTGATGCAGTAAACACTGCTGGGGAGGAGCAAAGAACAGCAGCCGAAATAAGCATGGAATATCGTGTCAAATGTCCTTATTCAGATGAATTAATTTTTTTTATATAATTGTTGGCGCTAGACTAAAACATGCATGTTTAAATGTTATATTGCAGGTGTTAAATTATTAGATTTATATCTTACGTCTCGTCATGAGAAGGTACTGTAATCCCTTTCAAAATAAATACAGTGCATTTGTCATCCACAGAGTTGAACAGTTTAATACATGCAGCAGTCATTAAAAAAATAAATAAATAAATAATGTGTCTTTTTAGTTTTAAACCCAGCATTCAGATCTTCAAGGGAAGAGCTTGTCAAAAATAATCCTTACAAAAATGTGTTTTTATGTGGTATTTTTGGTGAAATCAGGTCAGTTACTGTATTTTGCTTCATAATAACTGAATATATTTTATTTAAAGTGTGTAATGCATACAGTATAAACAGAACTAATGGAAACACACCAGTGTGTTACATGTAAAGTTTAATACACTGTAGATCTACAGTACAATACCAGTTACACAAACTGTGTAGGCTCTGCAATGTTCTATACCTCGTTCTTGTGTATCAAGAGATAGCCTAACAGCTACTGTACTGCACAACAATGCTAGTATTTAAAATGTCTTGCTCGCAAACATTTCATGTTCACAGTACATGTCTTGCGGCTCTCGACCATATGGCCATCCTTGGAAAACCCTGTTTTCTTTCAACAAAGAAATTGATTCCCAAAACAATGGCAGGAAAAGTGGTGAATTTAAAGCAGGTAATCTTATTAACTAAGTGGTCAGAGACAGGATTGGCAGAATTTGGAAAATATTTTTTAAATTGAACCCCCCCGGGGCCCCATCGACTCTAAAGTATGCCAAGTACTGTAAGGTAGATAATTGTGGCCCATTGCTGTTGTGCTTCTCCAATTGTTTATTAATGCAACAGCTTCAGAGAGCAAAAAGGGTTAACCCTATTGATGAGCATATTTGCAGAATACAAGTAGGCCTGATTTGCCAGTTTAATTAAGAGGCTATATTTCTTTTGAGACCTACATTGGCAGAGGAGGTATCTTGAATTTGAATGTGCATATTTCACATGCAGAATTATTCAACTGTATTCTGTGAGGTGTTACATTAAAGAAAAAAAAAACTGAGTGGAATAAATCGGAGTTGAATTTAAGTGCAGGCACTTTATTAAAAAAAATGTTGCCACTTTTTTTTTTTTTTTTTAACTTGCCATTTGTTGAACCATGCTCAATACCTTATGAGAAAATGGATGCAGGTATTTTTTTTATTAGTTTTGCAATATCTGTAAATTTAAAATGCACATGTTCTGTAGTATTTCCAAGATTGATTGTAGACACCCGTGTAAGTGAAGTCGTTTTTCTTCCAGGGAATTGCACCATTTGTTTTCATTTTCTTGAATGCTGGCAGAATCCCTGTGAGAATAAACAGCTTCATTTCTACATGGCTCTGTTTAAAACTCTGGTGTTTGCACTTTATGTGCAGCCTTCCTCATCACCATAATGTTTTTTAATAAAAGTAATTCAAACAAGATGTACAGTCGTCAGGAGTCGTGAGAGGACCAGCACTTCGATATATCATATCCACAGTGATACTTTAGATCATCTACATGTTCTTAATATATATATATTTCAGTTTTTACCTATTATCAGTGTGCCTTCTATAATCCCCTGGTGTTGTTTCTGCTTGGATCATTATTTACCCTGTATGTAAATTATTCCAGCAAAAATGACATTTCTTTAACCACTTCAAACTGCATTTCTGTAAGACTGTCAAAAATGACCACTAGTGGTCACGTGTCCCCTCTGAAACTATGATTTATTCTATTTGCTTACTCAAAGTTTCCAAAGTGGTAATTTCTGAAACCTTACTTTGATTTTTAGAAGTGGATGACATTTTTTGGATGGCATAGTTACAGCACTATGAAAGAGAAAACACAAAATAGGTTATTAAAAAGATTCCTGGAAATGTACAGTATCTTAATTTGAAACGGCTACCCAGGCTACTTTTGACACATTAATACAAACTGATCATTAATTATCAGAGGTATTGTTGTGGATTATCTTTAACAGTCTATACCAAGATAAGACAATGAAACAATATGCATGCATTCTGTATTCTATTTAATTGATCTGGAAATGTTGTACCTTACCAGTACTCTGTGTGTGTTAGGTTTGCCATTACTTGCTCACTGGAGAGTCCTTTATCTGCCTCATTAATTGACATTTCAGAGATTTATTGATGCCTGTGTGGGCTGCAAATACTGGCCTTTTCTGTTTGGTAATGAGCTATTCGCAGCAAAACCTAAAATTTTCTGATCTGTATACAGAATGGGGTGGTTTGATTGATGAGGCTTATATAGCCTTAAGCAGTGGGAAGGAAGAAAAAAAACAACAACATGCGATTAGAAAATTTCTTGTATCCTGTGCGGTGGTCTGATTTAATGAGTTTAGCAGATGAACCTGGCTTCCTTGTGCAGGCTGCAATATGAAGTGTATAACTTGATGAGCCACTGCAGCAGGCTTAGGGTGTCAGCATCAACTGGAAGTGTGTCACAGTGTATTGGCAGTTTAATTTATACTGCAGGCAGCTTCATGGTGGTTCAGTGGTGTTGGCCTCATCTTAAAATTTAGTTGATTTTCTGTACATGAAATTCAGTCATTAATTAAAGATGTATTTTCAGTTTCAGCCTGGGAAATGGGTGAACATTGCTGCAAAAGCACATTTCAGTAAGAGTGAGTGTAACTAGCTTTTGATTCAAATCTATAGACCAGGCAGAGGAAATGTGCCCACCATTAATAACGTGATGTGGGGAACTATGATCCAAGCTGTATGCAGATGTTAGAGCTTTTGCATTGGGGGAAAAAAAAAAAAAAAAGAAATGTTGAATGTCATGTTCCAAAAGACTTTAGTGAATTGCACTAGATGGAAAGGGTGACAAATGATACATTAATTGTACGTATCATATTAGTTTAATAGTAATCTGAATTCACTACTGTCACATACTAACAATCCATTAACCAATCAAGTGGGTCTAGAACCCCATAAAAATGTACAAATTTAAACTTCAAGAACTTGATCCTGCAGTAAAATAAAATGCAGTACATTTTTTAGGCAGGTGGAGGTGCTATTGTATAGGAATTACTTTTCAACATGTTAGTAAGCAGACCTTGTTGGATCAAGCCTTTGCTACTTGCATAATATTTCAATCTATTATCTCCTAAATGGAAACAAGAAGTAAAAGCAGGTTAATGGAAGTGTATTTGGTTGAATGTTTCTTTGGGAGTTTATCAGAAGCGATACTATATTTGGAACATGTTTATAAATAGTGTTTTTTCTAAGGCACAGTACTCAGAAATCAGGTAGAAAATCAGGTATTTTAGTTATCTTTTGCCTGTAAGGATGTGTTTATATGTAAATACTCTAAAGCTATACTGATCTTTGTTAGAAAAAAGGTTTGTGTGAATATTGTGCTTTCCTGTATCATTTTAAGGCATGTGCTTTCATCAAATACATAGGCTGTAGCTGAAACTTGACTTAGTTTTGTATAAGATTTCATTTACAATCTTGTGTAACTAGATTGAGTGTTTTTGGATGACTGATCTCTATTTAAACAACCCCACTATGCAGTAAAACTACTTATCAAGGATGTGCTTCTAGTTTTTTTTTAAAGATTAATGGATGATGTCAAAGTTCGTGATGTAATTGTATGACATTTGCTACTATTAAGCTACAAATGTTAACCCCAAATGCAACTTTTGTACAAAGTATGCTTTCAAATTAAAGTAATTTAAGTAATTCCTAAATGACAGACCATGACATTTTGATTAAAAAGAACCTAATAGGTTGAATTATTACTGGTAAGAATCATTGGTCAAGTTGTCTAACTTCAAATATGTTCCTAATTTAGCAAAATGATTTTTTTAAAAACTGCTTCACAGACTTTTACATTATGTTGAACAATGGCATTCATTAGCCTAATCATGAGTTCTTCTTTATCATGTAATCTTGCATGATGATATCATCAGTGTAATTTTAAACCTGTACTGAACAGACCCAAGCAAGCAAATAATCTGATGCTTGGTGTCTCTTAGATGTGAGAATATTGGAATACAGAAGAGGTTTAACTTTTTAATGTTTTTAATTTGTGCTGCCATTTTGTTCAGTAACCCATTAAACTTTTCTAATAATAATAATAATAATAATAATAATAATAATAATAATAATAATAATAATAATAAATTAAACAGGTTGTACTTTAAACATAACTTTATAGCCCCAATCTCAGTTTTCCCAAGCAGAACAATACCATTACCAGGGTTAAAAACTAACAAAATTGTGGTACTAGTCCAAAGGACTAGTACCTTTTGAAACTTACTAGTCCTTATGTGAAGTGCCTAAGTTGGAATCAACAACAGATGGGGTCCCTAAAAATATTAGGCTTACATTTTATTTTCCAAAAACACTGTTATAAATTTAGATTTGTATTTATTTATTTGTTTATTTATTTTAACAAAGGCACCTTAGTAAATGCTCCTACAGATCAATCAATCACCTGTTTGCACCTTGTTCTGAGCGATTAATAGTGTGTGCTGAGAAACTGACAGCACCAGACAGGATGACAGAGGAAAAATTCTCTCAGCTGTGTCACCGTGCCAACCACAAAGCTCCGCCTGAAAATGATACCGATGACGCAAATACAATGTTTATTTTATTGTTCATTGCATGTGTTGCTATTTACAAAAATGTTGGCTGGTTTGTGGAGTTGGGGGTTACATCCTGTGAGTGATTAAATAACTTAATTAATGTACTCGCACAGTCTTCACTAAAGTCCCAATTTAAAGTCCATACGTTTCACTGCAGCTCTCGGGATGAAATTGTTAGCTAGGTGGCTACATTTTTTTTTTAATTAGCAGTGGGAGAAAACCACTTCAGGAAGTACAGTAGAATCTGCCAGAAGGACGGACGCTGAATCTACTAGGTTAGGTACTAATGAGAGAATAAAAAATACAAAAGAATAATGAGGGAAACGCAGGTTTTTTTCAAGAAAGTTGGTGGGCTTTATCAATGGATTTGAATGTCTGGTTTGTCAGAGCCTCCAGTGGATGTTTTGCTATTAAAATGGTACTCTAGTACTGTATTGGTATAAGAAAAGAGTTGTTTTAAAAACGTAATTTCACTTCCAAATACTTAAAATATGCTGACAATAATGTAAACAACACCAAGCTACAGTCACAAACATTAAACATGTTACTGTTGTTTATCGGTAAGAACTCAACTTTATTATGAATATTTTGTGTTATTATGTTTTAAGCAACATATTTTGTTAATGTTCATTATGGTAATTGTTTATTTATTAGTTTTAAAATGTTTAGTAAAATGTGGCCTTTTTTTTATATCTTGTTAGTGCAACCAGCCCCTTTGCTAATCACATCTTCAGTCTTTTTTTCTTTTGTGGTGGGGGGTGTCAACCCGGTATAAACTTTACACAGCTTCAAAGATGCAACGTGTTTCAGTAAAATCAAATGCCCAATAAATTTTGCATCCCGCGTAGAGGGAGAACACAAATGTAAACGTCATTAGTGAGGTTGGCATTGCAGGGGAGATGAAGGAAGGTTTCAGTTTCTTTCCGAGTGACTGTTTTGTAAGCCTTGTGAATGCTTATTCACCACTGTTACACCCTGTTAGAAAATTGACTTTTCCTGCATTTTTTTAATGCAAGACTGAACGTGAGAGTATGTCAGTACTCGCCCAAAGGACTACTGAGACACAGACATCAACTAGTCCTCATCAGATTTAATTAGCCGCGGATGAGCATAGGTTTCTAACCCTGCCATTACGGTAGACCAATTAAGAAAAGTGATACCTCTGTGGTTGACCTAAAATATACTCAACGCCTGCTGATTTACAAAAATACAGCAGTATCCGAAATGTTTTGCGATGTACTAAGCATTGTACTAAGCAGCTTTTACAAAATTCACAGAAGGATCATTCCATGACAAATCGCGCCCAAAAAAGTTGAATTTTAAAACCCTACCTCTCCAGTTTGCACGAAACTGGTCTCTAGGGTTCTTTCAGGCAAACAAACTTAAATTTACATTTTTAGACTGATCAGGTCAAGGGGTTAAAAGTTATAGAGAGGTCAAAATGTGGTTGTTGGGTACCCCCCTCCCCCTTAAATACATTTGAAGAAAACAAAATACCTTACAGTGTTTGACCTTTGACCTTGGGGTGAAACCACAAAAATAAAAATCTAAAAAAATTACCAAGAAAAGGTCAAGGTCTTGGCTTTGTCTGTGCAAAATTTCAGACTTTGAGCACTTCCCACTGATGTAGAGTATAATAGGTGCCAGGAATTCTTTCAATCCAAACTCCTCCCGCAAGTGAAGGAAAAACTTACCCACCTGAGGAAAATCCATTACTTTAGTGATAGTTGTGCTGCCCAGTACAAAGACCTTTTCAATTTCATACATCTCTGCCACCATAAACCAGACTTCAACCTGGATGCAGAATGCATTTCTTTGCAATTTCACATGGCAAAGTCCCTTGTGAAGGGTATTGGGGGAACAGTCAAGCGAAAGACTGCAAAAAAGAGCTTGCAGCATCCCACTGATGGCCAGCTCAGCTATTTCTATACACTGGGGTGGCCAGAGTTCCCCGTATAACTACACATATCCCTTCGGGTACGTAATTATTTATTTTACTTTTTAAATTATTTTAAGGCAGGCTGTCTCCCTCAGCCAGGCTTGCCTGGTCCTTGTTTACACTGGTGTCTTCTGCCAGCGTCACTGTATATTCCGAAACACGGCCATCCGAATGTATAACCAAGCACAGTTCTTATGGGCCGAGCAATCCCCCAAGGCCCTCCTCTCAGGCACTCGGAGAGAGGGAAAGCCAACACACCCTCTTCCCCACCTCTCCGTGTCATCGCCATGACTGAAAGGCGGATCTTATGAGCTGCTGCCCTTTTCCTGCAGAACCACGCATGCGCCAGACAGTCAGCACAGATCATATCCCCCCCCCCCCCCCCCCCCGTTACAGATGGGTATGATTGAAAATGTCTGAGGAATATGGAGACTTTTATATCTATTTCATGCACCTTGGTAGGAAACCACAGCAGTATCTGGCCAGAGAAGGATGACAAATGCTGGGTTCCCCATAGCAACATTCTTTGTAGTGTTATATGCCCTAGTCTCACTTTGTCTCAAGTTTCAGAATCAAGATCTCAAAAAGACTGAGAAACTGTGGCACAAGAGAATGGGTCATTGACTGTCACATTTGTTGCAGAAAAGTAATTTTACACAAATATTACCTTCCTGAAATTTTGCACAGACACATGACCTTTTCTCAGTGATGTAGTCAAGACCAAAAGTACAGAGACCAAGACTGAGACCATATATTTTTGTTGTGACCAACTTTATATACTAAATTAATTTTTGCTAGAAGAACAACAATGATAATAACAACTATTTATTTTTTAAGCTATTTTTCTTTTGATAAACAAAATAAACACAAAAAATGTAACACCTGAAAAATGTGTTCTATTGACTTTTTCCAGTTACAATCAATTCACTTAGGAATACACACCCTGAAAAGGTGTATAAAACATTTACATTAAATATTTACATATAATTGGAAACATCTAAAGAGAATTTTGAACTTGAAACTGCAATTATTTTACCCCCTTTTGTACCCCAATTTGGAAATCAGTCAATCAATCAATCTTTATTTTTTATAGCACCTTTCATAGTGGACCACCATCACAAAGCGCTTTACAAGATGCAAGTTGCCAGTTATTCAACCTAGCGCATTGCTGCAACCCCTGTACTGACTCTGAAGAGATTAAGTACAGTTTTGCTCGATGTTGTGTCATGGTCAGGCCCCCGTGGCTGAAGATGGTTTTGTTAGATATAACAGCTATACACATGTAAAACAGTTGGCTTACCTTACTAACGTTAAGGCGGGTACCCATAAACCACATTTCGACCTCTGTAACTTTTGACCCCTTTACCTGATCAGTCTAAAAGTGTAAATTTGAGCTTGTTTGCCTGAAACAACCGCAAGAACCAAGCATGGTGTAAATCGAGGATGGTAGGGTGTAACCTGTTGAGTGATTTGTCACGGAATGACCCAGAAGTCCTTTGCAGTTTCTTGGTTTATGTTGTTCTGAAAATAAAACCCAGACAACCTGTGAAGAATGATGTGGTGCACCTTACACACTCTTACACAATATTAATATTGAGCTTTGCATTGTAAAGTAATAGGCAGCTGGCTCCACAATATAACAGTATACTGTTAGTACACTGCTCCCTTGTTGCTATTTTTGTAAGAATAACCATTTCAGATCAAGAATAACTTGATGTATCATAAACAAGTCTTTAAATCATCATACTTTGATCTTTTGACTATTTTTTCTTTCTTGTAATTAATTTAGAATTGTCAAATCAGATGTAAGTTTCCATAGGAATAGAGAGCAGAGTGAAAATGGATCTGTACCACACCAAACTACCATCATTGCTTAATTCTAACCTTAATCTGCTTCAGCCATCTTTGGGGAATGAGGTGGGTTCATCCAGAATTTTGTATGCGATTGACTGGACATATAAACTACATATTCATTTAATGTTGAACCAATTGAGTACAATTCAAGAGCCAGTGTTTAAAAGGTGTCTTAAGAAAATCATATATATATATATATATATATATATATATATATATATATATATATATATATATATATATATATATATATATATATACACAGTACTGTGCAAAAGTTTTAGGCAGGTGTGAAAAAATGCTGTAAAGTAAGAATGCTTTCAAAAATAGACATGTTAATAGATTATATTTATCAATTAACTAAATGCAAAGTGAGTGAACAGAAGAAAAATCTAAATCAAATCCATATTTGGTGACCACCCTTTGCCTTCAAAACAGCATCAATTCTTCTAGGTACACTTGCACAAAGTCAGGGATTTTGTAGGCATATAGTCAGGTGTATGATTAAACAATTATACCAAACAGGTGCTAATGATCATCAATTCAATGTATAGGTTGAAACACAATCATTAACTGAAACAGAAACAGCTGTGTAGGAGGAATAAAACTGGGTGAGGAACAGCTAAACTCAGCTAACAAGGTGAGGTTGCTGAAGACAGTTTACTGTCAAAAGTCATACACCGTGGCAAGACTGAGCACAGCAACAAGACACAAGGTAGTTATACTGCATCAGCAAGGTCTCTCCCAGGCAGAAATTTCAAGGCAGACAGGGGTTTCCAGATGTGCTGTCCAAGCTCTTTTGAAGAAGCACAAAGAAACAGGCAACGCTGAGGACCGTAGACGCAGTGGTCAACCAAGGAAACTTACAGCAGCAGATGAAAGACACATCATGCTTAGTTCCCTTCGCAATCGGAAGATGTCCAGCAGTGCCATCAGCTCAGAATTGGCAGAAAACAGTGGGACCCTGGTACACCCATCTACTGTCCGGAGAAGTCTGGTCAGAAGTGGCCTTCATGGAAGACTTGCGGCCAAAAAGCCATACCTCTGACATGGAAACAAGGCCAAGCGACTCAACTATGCACGAAAACACAGGAACTGGGGTGCAGAAAAATGGCAGCAGGTGCTCTGGACTGATGAGTATATTTGGCTGTAGCAGAAGGCAGTTTGTTTGCCGAAGGGCTGGAGAGCGGTACATGAATGAGTGTCTGCAGGCAACAAGGAAGTGTTATCAAAGACCGCATTATTCACGCTTGAGAAAAGCACTCGTAACAAACTACGACAAAGGAAATGGCTACAGAAGAGTATCAAAGAAATGTGGAATACCAAAATCCACAATCAGAGCAATAATCAAGAAGTACCACAGAACAAATTCAACTGAAACGCCTGAAAGACGTGGGCGTCCAAGGAAAATTACGAGTATAGCAGGTAGGAGAATCGTCTGAGCAGCTAAAAAAAAAAAAGATAAATGCGACTGAAGATCGAATTAATGCAGCTATGTATCAAAATATTCTACAAAGTACAATGATACCATCTGCTCGTAGGCTGATTGGCAGACAGTTTATCTTCCAACACGACAAGGACCAAAAGCATACGGCTGTCAACTCTGCAATTCTTGGAAGAAATGAAGATAAAAGTTCTGGAATGGCCTTCGTAATCCCCAGATCTCAATCCAATAGAAATGCTTTGGAGTGATCTGAAATAAGCTGTAGCCAGGCATTGTGTAACCAATCTGTCTGAGCTGCAGGGAATATGCAAGACAGAATGGGCCCAGATTTCATAAACAAGATGTAACATACTGGTTAAGAATTATCATAAATGACTAAAAGCCAGAATAAAAGCAAAAGGAGGACATACAAAATACTAAATCAGTTATCCCAATACTTTTGTCATGAATGAATACTTTAAATTTAATGTTTGTTTTTTGATAAAGATTATTTGTTAAATTTACTAGAAAGTGTGTGTGTGTGTGTGTTGTTTTTTGTTTTTTTAAAAAGTGTTTAAAATTTACTAAATGCTTGTCCTTAATCTGTTACCTTGAATTATGGTATAATAAGCGTAGGGTGCCAATACTTTTGTCTGCGACTGTAGAGGTTCTTGTGAAATTGTAAGTGGGAAATACCTATGATATTAACTTTCCCATTAATATTGCCCTTTCCCATAAATATTGCCCTTTAATCTGTTTTATTATCAGAATATATACAACTTACTTTGGTGTTTTAGTTCTTTGTTTTTATTTAGCTAATTTCTATCAAACAAACCTTAATGGAAAAGCATCATCTTATCACATTGTTATTCAAGAACATATTTCCATTCAAGCATCAGAAGAATAGCTAGCTAATCACTCAGATAATTACTGTTTTATGAAGAATTGCAGTCTAATGATTTTTTAGTCCTGATTTCCACCTTTAAGAATTTTAAAGCATTGAATCAAAAGAAAAGATAAGAACTGCCTGAAAGCTTTTTCTATTATTGTTCATCTTCTGTTACATTATACATAAAAAAAAAAACCTTCAAACATTATTGAGGTATCATTTGCAATGTTTACTCTCTTTTTCTTTCTGCACAATCAAATCTCACACTGGGGAACCTTTTTAGAGGCAGGAGAGTTTTGAATAGTGAAACACTTTACTGCGTTACATGATGGTGTTTGTTAGCATTTTCATAACAAGTTTTGTCAGATGAATACATAGGGAAATAATCTGCTACTGTGCAGTTTATTGCTTTGTAACCCTTGGCTTACTGATATTTCTCGATATATTTTACAAACGGCTTCACTGGAATAACCCAGAGGTAAAATCATATGAAAAACACTTCATTCAAAAAAAAAAATAATAATAATTAAGAATTTCAAACAGTGAGGAAAAAGTGGCATCTGTTGAAAGATTTACATTACATATACCTGCGTTCTATGGGTTTTATTTATTTATTTTTAAAACAGTCTTATCATGGACACAGCAGGAAACAAGTACATCATCTTTTTTTTCTTTCCCCCTTTTAAAAGGTGTTCTAAGTATGTCCAACAGCGATTGGAAATATCTATTTACTATTAGTTTCTAAAAATTGCACCTATGTTTTTACATTTAAGAATTTGTCAAATTATTATGAAGCTTGCTAAGTAAAATCTTTAGAATCTTATGTGAAGCGTTTTACACGTGCAAACGGTATATAGAGATCATAGTGACCTTTGTATTTACGTCCTTAGTGATCATCTATTGTTATTGTTCTTACTATTGTTGTGTTATGTTATTATTGTTGTGTTTTTACTTGTGAATAAGCTCTGTGAGAAAATCTATATCATTTAATTGAATTTGAAGTCTTTATCCAATTTGAGAATTTCTTGTGGCTGTGCACAAAAAAGAAAACGAGTTAAATGGTCTGACATTTGACCTTGATATAAACTGCCCAATCTAAAAATAGAGAATACAATTCTCAATTCAGGTTTGCACAATATTTTATATAATAGGCATTGCATATGAATCTTAAAATGTACAGTAATAATTAGGTTAATAATTCCATATTTCAAACAATTCATTCTATTCCTTTAATGCTATTTGATTAAAATAGGACACAAAGGCTTCCTTTTGTTGTGATCTGTAAATGCTGTACATGTTAAATCTGTGCCATGAGAACTGAATTATTAAAATCCCTTTCGTTAGCATGGTTACATGCACATTGACATGGTTAGGCATGAACTTGGAGTTAAATATTGTTGATATTCATTTCAGAATTACATCACTGTTGATGATAAGTTTAATGGAAATATAAAAAGTCATGTTTCAAGTTAAGGGGAAACTAATTAATTATTTCTACCACATACTTTTTCCAGTAATCATCACTTATGAAATAAAAAAAATAAACCTTGACTTCTGAGGAACTGAAGCAGTAGTAGATATGAAAGAAAGTATGCTATACTCTCATTTATATGTGATGTTTCATAAAAATGACACATCCTATTAATCTGTGAGACAACACATCACCTCTAATGAAGTCTTTGAAGAATTCTTTTAATTAAACGTCAGGCTGAGAGGAGATGTCTTTCCCTGTTAGTGTTCGAACGAAGAAGGCTTTCTACTAACTGTCTGGGTGGAAATGTAGGCATCTTTCATAGAATTGCGAAGCTGGTAAAAAGATAAAGGGACTGGTCTGTTCATGGAGGGATAGGAAGTATTGACTTCTTGCAATGATGGATTTCCATTACACTACATAGTCCTATTTTCTAACTAAATTGCTAAAATAATCTATATGACTGTAATGTGTGGTTTGGTAGCTTATTGAAGGATGTTTATGACTCTGTTACGTCTTGTATTTGTATGTGTTTGCTGCCTTGTCTTGTATTCCATAAGCCATTGACTGTTTGTTTTTTTTTTTTTTCCCTATTTAGTTAGGTAATCTTCTCCTTAATGTATATACCAGGCAATTCTGATTATTAGTGTTACATTAATTCTATATTCAATAGCCCACTAGCTGACTATTTATTAACTAGCAGTGCAGTTATCTGACATTTATATAATTATATATTATTTAAATAATATTAGGACATGTTAAAGAACTGCTGAAAGGTTGGGTGAGAATGTAACAGTTGTAACTTTTGAATAACTCATAATATCAAGCTACTAATTTTTGATGATCAAACAAACTATGTGTTAGGATAGATCCATTATCCCCCAAACTTGGACAGTACAATGTATTGGGGCTTTTTGTAATAATCTGGCTGTTTGACAGACTAGTGAAAGGGAGTTACAGTAGTCCAACTGAAGACATAGCCTAATAAATTAAGAACCATAGTTTCTGCAGAACCAATGCTGAATGCACTGTCTCATGCTAATACAACTCCATAGCCAAAAATCTCAAAGTAATTGTATTCATTTGTGGTGCTCATTTGCTTTACAAACCCTCAAAAATCACTTGACCCTTTTATTGTGCTATTGCCATGTGCTATGATTTGACCCAATTGAAGTAATATAATATGTACAGAGGGTGGGGGTTTTATCCTGGAGGCCTGGAGGTGTTCTCTATACATATATATGTAAGTTACACTTGTTATACATGTCTAGAGAATTACCATATTCATAAAAAAAAAAAAAAAAATCATTGAGGTTCTATAACTAATGCTGTAAGATTATGGTCCATAGTATGGACAATGTATTGGTAACTAATGGAAGTTTTCTTCCCACGGTTTAAAAGTAACAAAAAATAACCTGTATTACTACTGGATGCATTGTGCTGACAAAAATTGGGATAGAAACCAAAAAGAGTTTAAAAAGCTTTCTAAAGATGAATTTAGGAATAGCTACTGACCAGCCGCACTTGAATTTCTCTCAACCCTGTTTCGTCACACAAAGCCATCCCAAAGATGACTAGGTTGTAATCCTGTTTTATAAATGCCACCAAATACATGTTTATTTAGTAGCTGTTCTATTTTTTCATGTGACTTTTTCCCTTGGACAATGATTTAACTGTGACTTTTAGCTTTATAGTGTGACAGTTGTAATACCAGGGTGTAATAGACTACAATCTGAATGTCAAAGCTGTAGGGCAACATTAATCATAAATACATTTGTGTGGAATACAAAGTGTGGGAGCTTTAATAATATTCAGAATCTGGCAATATGTTATTTGTGTAATAACAACTAACAACATGCATTTCCCCAATAACATTTTTAATACATGAATGCTTTTGTTTCAAAACCTCTTGTAAAATAATTTAAAATATTTTTTTTTGTGCAAAAATAACCATCAAAAACAAGCATGCTTTTATAATTAATTCAATTTGGTTGTGATGATTTGGCATCATGGCAAGTTGAAAGCCCTGCCGGTGCACGTGTGTGTGTGTGGGGGGGGAATATTCGGTAGCAGGGAGGGGGTTAAATTCCACCCTGCAAAAACACATGGGGATGTGGCTGGAGCCGTCAATTCAATGCATAATTAAATGATTAATTAAGGCTCCAGCCACAGGTGTATAAATAGGGTGAATACGGGTGTTAGACAAGTAGTCTGGTGGTGAAGGCACTGTGCGTGGTTTGATTAGTTTAGTTTTGTGTTGTGAAAATTTATTGTAAATAAATGTGCGTGAGCACTTAACTACAGCGTTTCTGGTCTCCGAGTCTTCTTGCTGACACACCCCGTCATATATGGTGTTTTAGAAGTGGGATAGCTGCCCTGGAGACTCGGAGACCGAACTGTAGGTTTATTTGAGAAGAGGAAAAAAAAAAGCAACGAAATGTACTGCAAAGAAACCATGTAGCAGTGCCCGTTGGAGGCAGAAGGGGCTCCTTTGTGTCAAATTCCTCCCTGCAAAAGCACATGGGGATGTGGCTGGAGCCGTCAATTGAATAAATAATTAAATGATCAATTAAGGCTACAGGAGTATAAATAGGGTGGTCACGGGTGTTAGACAGGTAGTGTGGTGTGAAAATGTATTGTAAATAAATGCGCATGAGCTCTTAACTACAGTGTTTCTGGTCTCTAAGTCTCCTTGCCGACGCACCAAAATGTGTTGACGCGCTTTATTTTCACTTTCTATGGTTATTCAGTCAAATTTCCAGACATACAAGCACACACCCAAAACAATCCACTACATTAGCAAAAAAAGCATATATACATCATTTTTGATTGAATACACCCCTCTATCAACTAACTATGTGGTTACGAATCCCCACTCAGTCTCATTTTTCTTTTGCTGATTTTCTCAATGTTCCCTGCTAAAAGCTAAAATACTTTTTCTCATCTATAGGGGTATAATTTTTTTAAGCTTTGCAGACATCAGTCTCGTACAGAATCACTTTTTCTTCACGTGATTATTATTTATGAGGATTACAACTCCATAACGGTTGGCTGATCTGAGAAATGATTCAGAAAGACAATCTGTCATTTTTAACAATTCTGATTAGTTCTATTTTCAGGAAAGCATCAATACAGTGATTTCCTTTATTTTGTTAAGCCTTAGTGTTAGGTTAGGTGGAGACTGTAGGAATGAAAGACTAAATTCAACAGAACCTGTGCAGTTACAGATTTGAAACCGTAATGTCTGCAAGCTTCAGATGGATACAGTGGAACTACAAGACCTGTTTTTTAACCTGACAAGATCTCGCCGCAATTAATTAATCTAAAAAAACCCAATGTGTTGTAGCACTTCTGTTGCAATTAGAATATAAAGCGTGTTGATTCTATTGGCTTTTGGATGCATATATCCTGGGATGCCTGCTTTGAAAAACAAAATCATAATTTGGTCAAAACAGGGTTGTCGTCTATTTTATATTTTTTTATATCTCTGGGCTGCAACCACTGTGGTAGCCACCAACACTTTAGCTTTAGTTAACTCAGAGTCAACATTGCCAGCCTAATCCAACATGTCAAATGGAAAGCCAGGATCACTAAAAATTGGGTTTGTGGGATTGTCAAGATTGATAATAACCTATTTGTTCTAGTGCTGTCTTTTCTAATATACTGACTGTGTCTAAATAGTAAGATTCTGCAGTAGTTCTTTCATTTTAGACCAGCCAATAGTACTTAACATATTACAATTATTTTAATAAAAATAAAACCTGCTATTTACAATTTACTATTTGGGGATCTAATTTGCTGATTTATAGTATGACTTTTGGACATAAAAAATACATAAATAAATAAATAAATAAATAAACTGTACTAAAAATGATTTAAAAAGAAACCTGTGGGACATATTCCCTGAATATGATAATACATGAACGTGTATTAAATGTAACTGGATTCATTTATGAAACTGTGCCTTGAGAAACAGGGCAAACTGCTTTGTCTTGAAGGGAGCCTTTGGCTTGCACACATACTGAACTATGTGACCTACTGATTAGATGACTGGTGCCTGAACTTGATTAGGCTGAGCGGACAGTTGAATTATGTACAGATAATTCACACGTGCAACAACAATCATTTTGACACAAGGAAGACATAAAATAGTGATGTCCCAGTGGAAAAGGACATTAAAACATCAAAGGACCGTGAGTTTAAAAAAAGGCAAGATACACAAATGATCTCATGAAAGTGGCTATTTATTTAGCAGAGTGAAAAAGACTATAAATATCCAAGCAAAACTAAACATTTTGCCCTCCACATCGAATGCTAAACAAGGTGCTGTCACTCTGCTAAGCAAAGCTGCAACTCCGGGACTCTGCCTAAAAACGGAACCAAGACGGGACTCTGCCTGAAAATGGACCCAAGAAGAAGCAGCAAGCTGCAAGCGAGTTAATACCACAAGCAATGAGACTGAAGCCCGGCTGGAGGATGGCCGTAAAACTTACAGCGATTTATCAGACAAACCAGTCTGGGTCTATTGTACACCTAAAACCACAGTATCCAAAAGAAACTGTGCCCTGCTACCTGTGTAGCTAAACGATTCAGCGAAGAGGACAGAGCGGACGGGCGCTGTTGTGGATCCTATACCGAGGACTGAAGACTTTGTTGCAGCTGTTTGTTGATTCTATCAAGAATTGAAAGCTTTGTTGCCAAGTTTGATCCAACGTCGGATTGAAGATTTTGTTGTGAGAGGAGAGCTTTTTGTACTTGACACTTCAACAGATTGAGTTTCCAAAACAGTGGACCAAAAGTCTAAGCTTCAAGGAACTGTTGAGTATACTTTGTTGCATTTTCCTTTCATGGAACTAAATTAATTAATTGTAACACATTCAAATATAATTGAACTGTTAATTATTTAGTTTGCACACTTTGTGTGTGAAATAACTTTTAGTGAAACTTGATGAAGTAACTATAAGTAATCTACCTCATATTGTTGTATGAAGAATTTCTTTAAAAATAAACATGCCATATACTTAATCTATATACCATTAATAAGCTTAATGTGATATATTCTAAGATTGTCTGCATCATTTCAGTTAGGCTGGGTGTGTGCTTGTATGTGTGTGTGCGTGTGAGCAAGGTACTAGCTACGTCGCAGCCTCCTTGCTGTTGAAGCTGCTGTTTGTGTGTGAGGAGACAGGTGGTGTCATATTTCAATTGCCTGCTAGCCAGCATGAGTGTAGTGAGAGCTTTTTGAATTGTGTTTGCGCTTGGAGACTAAGAGATTTACTTTCTTACTTTTCTGATTTCTGTTTATTGTTTGTGTACTTAATAAAATACTAATATTGATTAAACATTCCTTGAGTCTGCACGTGTATGTGTGTTCATAGTAAATCCGTGATCCTTGTAACACGTCAATTAAATATTATTAATAAGAGAACTAATCAACCCAGATAAACATTAAATGATCAATTGAATTGTTCCTACAAACCTATTAAGGTGTGATTTGTTTTTAGATAAAAGAAAATCAATTTCAGATTGAATTAAGAAATTGTTCATCTTGTCCTAGATTGTAACACACTGCAGACTGCGGCACAAGACTGTCTCAAGTGCAGAGTAAGGCACTCATAGGCCAAATAATTATTATTATTTGTTTATTTAGCAGACGCCTTTATCCAAGGCGACTTACAGAGACTAGGGTGTGTGAACTATGCATCAGCTGCAGAGTCACTTACAACTACGTCTCACCCAAAAGACAGAGCACAAGGAGGTTAAGTGACTTGCTCAGGGTCACACAATGTGTCAGTGGCTGAGGTGGGATTTGAACCGGGGACCGCCTGGTTACAAGCCCATTTCTTTAACCACTGGACCACACAGCCTCCAAATAAAATGTAACACCTACACATTGATAATAGTTCAGTTTGCAAGTACCAGTGGTAATCATCTGGATAAACTTGTTTGCTCTATACTGGACAGCAGCACTAATGTATCTAAATTGAGTGTGTTCTTTTAGGACTGGATACAAGTTGACCATATTAGTACAGCCAGTTGTAATACACCAATTGAGTAAATATGAACTTGAAAATGCAGGGCTATACACTATACTTGAATCAGATATTTTAAGGAACCCTACTTCCTCAGAAACCTGATGAAATGTTTTAAGATTTGATCTTTAGCTTCTAGTGCAGATTCCTAGTTGCTTGGAATTGCAGTCGAATAACATTATTATAGGAGACACAGTCATTGGAAATAAGAGCTGCTGAAAGATTGTTCATGAAAACTGCACAAGTATATAAAAAAAAAAACTGGCATTTCAAGGTAATAGTTACAAAATTGATTTAAGTGTTTAGTCCTGTGAAGTATTAACACACTTGTAGACAGTGGGTGTAAAAGAATATAAATTAATGTAAATTCTTTCTTTCTGCTCTGTATTTATTTTTTGCTGCAGGAGGAAACCCTTGCACTCAGAAAAGAAGGGATCGGTGTGGTTTTAGACTCTGAGCTGCCTCACTTAATTGGTATTGATGATGATCTGCTTAGTACTGGTATCATCCTGTATCATTTAAAAGCAAGTATTTTCTAAAACGAAAACAAATACGGTAGTATATTTCAAAATGTTGTTTCAAATAATGAAAGCAGTACAGTATCTATTCTTTCTTTAATTAAATGAACCATCCTTAACCATTTATTTTAGGACGGGAAGACTGTTGTTGGTCGTGACGATGCTGCAGCTGAACAGGACATTGGTGAGTTTGTTTCGTCAAACTTCTATACTGAAATCTGTCTTTAGACGGGTATTTGATGTTTCAAAGTGCTTGACTAAAGCACATGACAATGTAATGGATGTTTCTTTACGTCAGCGACTTCAAAATGGGTATTGGGTTTTAATCACAAGACAATCCATTGCTGCTGTCTTAACCTTTTAATGTCAGGTCTAAAATATATATATAATTGAAAATATGTCTCATATCATTTACAGTAGAAGCGTCTTAAATTAATTCTGAGAGGTTAGCAGTGCTACAACTGGAGTAGGCAGCTGTTGACATCTTTCTAATAAAATCAAGTTCCATACTGAACCTAAATGATTCAAAACGTGTTTCACCCAGTCAAAAGATAAGGAACCAATGCTCCCATGTTCTGTTTAAGCAAATGTTATCCTCATTATTCCAAAAATCTTCTGCTGACATGGAGCTGTTGTTCAGTTCAAGTGCCTTGTACACAACAGCGAACATGGTTTGTTAACTGTTTGTAAAACATCTAAATAAATCAAAGTACCGGTATCTTATTTTTTATTAGGATTTGAGTGCAGGTTTGTGTAAATTTCAGTACTTAAACTAACGTTAGGTCCTAAAATATATTGGCCAAAAAAAAAAAATTTTTTAGATGTTATTGTGGTTACTGTATTGCCGCTGAAAGCAAACACTTAATTTTTTTTTTTTGTATTTATTTTTTTTAAACCTTTATTTGCTACGCTAAATTTAAATATATAGATTGAACGTATAGGACAGCGAGGGAGCTGACTTAGTGTACATTGCCAGGTAACATTCAGAGGGTGTGTGTCTAAGAATGGAGATTTTCTTTCATCAAGCAGAAAAAAGGTAAAATACACAAATACTGTATTTATGTATTTTTGGGCGGATTGACTTGGAACAGTGATTAAACATAGTTTGAAATTTAACATTTAAGGTCCTTTACCAGAGATTAAGGCCCTCATATTGACCAATCAGGTTAAAGGAAATCTCTGATTCATTTTATGTACAGTAAATCCAAAGAGCCCACTTCTATCCCCCTCACTATAGTACCTTATTGTACAGGGCACTCGTAAAATCTTGTGGACATTTCTGGTTCCAATAAAATCTCCACAGAACATGTTGCACAAATGATTCATGCATGAAATACCCACCCACATAATTTAAATGCACATAACACTGCTTGTCACAATATGGTTTCATGTGTTTTTAAAAAAATCGTTAAATCTGGATAGAGCCAAACATGTTTAGCAAGATGCCTTTTGATGATGGATGAAAAAAGCTGGTTCTAAGCTCAATGTAGTAGAGACATGAAACAGTCTCTGTGCTGTCAAAAAGCTCAGAAAGAGAGTCCTTGAATGCAGAACTCACTAGTTCAAGATCTTTCAACAGTCAAATACCGTAAAAACTGGTGTATAAGTCGCATTGGTGTATAAGTCGCCCCCACCCCTTTTGAGACAACAATTTCTGGAAAAAGCCTGTAGGTCACACCGGTGTATAAGTCTATTAGCTAATGGTTGAGAGATGTTCTGCAGAAATAGATTTTATTTCTGATGCAGTGTGATAATGCATGATCACATTCTTTCCATGGCTACCACTGTGTATATTTGATCAATTTTTTTTAAACAATATTCTTTCCCCCAATAACTGGGTAGGAATATTCTACCCCTGTACATAATTACTAATTAGCTGAAAGTGATATGAGCTGGGATTTAAACTATTGTCCGCGTAGACCCCATTGCTTTGTAGCATACAATTTTGCACCGTGTTATATCTTGAGATGATCTCATGAGAGTTGTGATTTCATGAGAGTTTTAGAATATACCTTGTTTTTAAATTGTGTTTTTTTTTCAGCAACATATTTGTCCATCTTACTGTCATTGTTGCATGCAGTTTTAGCTTCTTTCTCTTTACTATATTACAATGTATTTTCTCTGGTTCTTTCAGTTCTCCATGGTCTTGATTTGGAGAGTGAACACTGCCTGTTTGAAAACCTGAATGGTACAGTGACTCTAATACCACTGAACGGGGCTCAGTGCTCAGTCAATGGAGTACAAATAAAGGAACCGACCCAGCTTAACCAAGGTAATTAACAGGGGAACAAGTTACCAATGTGAAGTCTTTTTGTCCTCGGCGTAACACTGATACCTAGGGTTAACGTTCTGTAAAGTTATTTAGTGCTCAAGAGTTTTTTATTTATTTATTTATATTTTATTTTTTATATATAAATAGGACAGGCCTTATAAACATTGGCTAAGCCTATTGAATAACAACAAAGAGCTGTTATCAATATGGTGGTTATCTCGATAAAGGGTTAAAGACTAATAGCGTACAGTTGGTATTCCTGCCCTCATGAAAACAAGTTATTCTGAATGCTTATTCCTACAAGTGAAGTATTTGGAAAATCCTTTGTATATCATTCTATAAGTTTAATCTCATTTATTTCTTCTTGGGTAACCTTAGTGCCATTATTCTCAGAAGAGGGTAACATCTATAGTCAAGCTTATGGTAGCAAAAAGGTTTGCTCAAATACAAATGGTTTAGATTATGACAAAATGTATGGGAATCATAAACTCAGCTTAAACAAATATATATCTTAGATTATAAAAAAACACTTTGATACATATATCTAGGAAATCGGTGACCTCTCTTTCATAAACTAAACTAACATATTTTCCTCGGCAAGCCAATATATGGCATTAATTAGGGGGTTTGGTTGATCGGTGGGGGGAGGGTGGTGGTCACTTTTTTAGATTTTTTTAATTTTATTTCTTTTTTGTTTTTGCTGTTTTTTAATTTACTGGCTCCCTAGCACATGTATATATCTCAAGGCTGAAGTGCCTGTTTTAAGTGTCACACTCAGTAGAACCATTGTGAATTCTATTACCAAACATTTGTATGTGCAGAAGGTACTGACAGATACCCCAGGCTGTGATTAAATTGGCAGATGGAGTTGGTAGCACTCCTGAGGTTTAAGTGGGAACTAGCACTGAAACTTTTGAGTCTCAGAAATGGTATTGTGTCTGGTAGCAATGGAATCCATTCTTTCCAGTCCCAACAAGATGAAAAAAAAGCTACAAATCAAGACAGCGCACCTGCTTTCATTATAACAATTTCACTTTATCCAATATCCCCCTAGAAAGTCCTGCCATTTTCTTTGTACAAATGATAGTGATTGTTTGTTTATTTTTTGGCAGCAAAAAGTCATCAGAAAGCTATCTTTACTGCTGCCTGCATTGCGGTCGTCAGAAATCATTTTGGTGATCATGAAAGTTGCTGGATTGGCAGTGTTGGAGACTGCAGTACCTTCTGTTAATCTACAGAGACAAGCAGTGACATTGAGCTTCTGTTGCAGGCATTCCTCAGGCCTTGCAATGGATGGACAATCCTTTCTTTTTGCAGTTCTATTTCAATCTCACACATTCATTTTGGCCAGTCATTTTAAAACTCTTCATTGCTAATTGTGCTAAATTGTCTAGTTTTATGTTGAATACAACCATCCACTGTGGGCTTAGTTGAGAGCAACAACATTTTGTTTTCCTTACATTTTTTTATTGTTTCTGATAGCAGAAGTGCTCCACTTTGTTCCCACAATCCTCTTGTGTTTCCAGCATCTTACATTTTTCATCATCCTTTTCATAATTGTAAGCCAACCATTGCATCCACATTTAAAATAACAACTCTTTAAATGCACTGTCAAGACATGTAAAATGTGTTAATAAAATACAGGTATGATACATTTATTTGCAACTTGTTTATGACAATCCTTTCTTGTGTAACATACAGCTGTACCTCTGGGATGGTAAAGCAGGGCAAATTTAGTTATAGCTTTCTTGAAGTTTAATAAAAATAATAAATTGAGTTATCCAATGTGAAACATTGTGTAGGTGTAGTTTATTTTCCATCACCCTCCCTACACATGTTCTCATTGTTTACTTCAGCTTTTTATTTCTAACTAAAAAGGGGCTCTCAAGAGTGCTTGGGAGAATTTAATATGTTGGGGGTGACATACGGGAGAGGGCTATTCTACAGTCTATATTGAAGAACATGTAGTGTAGGAAAACTAAGGTTACAAGTGAAAATGGCTTTCAAGTAATTATTGTCCAGAGACCACTAACTAATTAAAACCTGGGATTTATTATTATTATTATTATTATTATTATTATTATTATTATTATTATTACACTATGTAACACCATTTTTGTTGCTGGGTAGTAAGTGTTATTTCCTAATTGCTTATGCCTCAAAAGTATAGAAAATGGCTATTATTCCCCACAAACTTTGCTTTTGTGACCAGACAGTGATATTTTGAAATTTACCTATTTCCAATGAGAAAACGGGCGAATTTGTGTCTTTTCGTTCACATGAAGTCAGAAAAAAACAACATATGAATCCAAATTAACATGTATTTATACTAAAGTAATACAAAAATGACTACAAAAGATTTAGAAGTGAGTAGTTTTTCGAGATTTACGATTATACTGTAAATCATTTTCACGAATCAGCCCCCAAATGTAGTCTCCCATCATGTTCTCGTTATACTGTCCTTGGTAGCGGCATTCAAAGTCCAGTATATCCTGGCGGAAGCGCTCGCCTTGCTCCTCCGAGTACGCTCCCATGTTCTCCTTGAATTTATCAAGATGAGCATCAAGGATATGGACTTTGAGGGACATCCTACAGCCCACTGTGCCGTAGTTCTTCACCAGAGTCTCAACCAGCTCCACATAGTTTTCGGCCTTGTGATTGCCCAGGAAGCCCCGAACCACTGCGACAAAGCTGTTCCAAGCCGCTTTCTCCTTACTAGTGAGCTTCTTGGGGAATTCATTGCACTCCAGGGTCTTCTTTATCTGTGGTCCGACGAAGACACCGGCTTTGACCTTTGCCTCAGACAGCTTAGGGAAGAAGTCTTGAAGGTACTTGAAGGCTGCCGACTCCTTATCTAGAGCTCTGACAAATTGTTTCATAAGGCCCAATTTGATGTGCAGTGGTGGCATCAGCACCTTCCGGGGGTCCACCAGTGGCTCCCACTTGACGTTGTTCCTCCCCACAGAGAACTCGGTCCGCTGTGGCCAGTCCCGCCTGTGGTAGTGCGCCTTAGTGTCCCTGCTGTCCCAAAGGCAAAGATAGCAGGGAAACTTGGTAAAACCGCCTTGGAGACCCATCAGGAATGCCACCATTGCAGCCTCTTGATGCCATCTCAGAAAAATGCAGATATGTATCCACTTAGGCAGCTGGAACTAAACTGAACTGGTGGGCTTAAGGCCCCTGCATTTATACTACTATTTATATTACTGGAAAGTTCTAGAAAGTTCTAGAAGTTACTCCAAGTTTACTCAGCACTGAATCTATCTGGAATGTTCTGGAAAATAGGTAAATTTCAAAATATCACTGTCCTGGTCACAAAAGCAAAGTTTGTGGGGAATAATAGCCATTTTCTATACTTTTGAGGCATAAGCAATTAGGAAATAACACTTACTACCCAGGAACCAAAAAAAAAAATAAAATTGTTACACGGTGTTATTATTGTTGTTGTTGTTGTTGTTATTATTATTATTATTATTATTATTATTATTATTATTATTATTATTAATGTGTTTATTTACTTATTTATTGGGAGACGACCTTGTCCAGGGCGACTTACAATTATATACTTACAAGGACTCAGTCCATTCAGTGATTGAAAACCAGCAACTAGTGCCATGTTTTGAAATGTCCTTATCTCATTCAAACACTTTCCAATAATAGCTTGTTTTCATTGATAGCTGGTTATACACAAGATAACGTTATGCTTATTAATGTTACCTGCAAGCCCTATGGTAGCAAATATCTTACAAATATACACAAAAGAAAAAAGGTATGTTTTTGTTAAAACCTACTTGCTATTTTTTATAACTTGTTTTCAGAAGGGCATATACACCTTTTCAAATAAAACCATAAGGTTACACAATTAAGACTTTTGTTATTTATTCAGATAAATATATTGCATTACAGGACAATAAGTTCTGTCACACAGTGCTTTTGTAATTCATTAGACTATGAATGCAAGCACCAAGGACATAGACTTTCATTTTTGTAACTTGTATATTACCTATTTTGTGTTCTGCAAGGTGCTGTCATACTGCTTGGAAGAACAAACATGTTTCGGTTTAACCACCCCAAAGAAGCTGCAAAACTCAGGGAGAAAAGGAAGGTAATTACTTTTATCTGCTGTCAGATGGCAAGTGAAAGAAAATGTCACTAAGGCAAGGGGGTGGTTGAAGTATATTAAGCGTGAGCTTTACTTTTGTACGGGCATTAAAGTTCAAATACAGCATATAACCGTAGAGAAAAACAGATTTAAAGACACACATTGTGAATCCATCTCACAATTTTAGCAGTAGGTTTGGAATATTTGGAGTATATTTTCTAGTTCATATTTTTTCTTCTCATTCAAACATGGACAAATAGCCAAAAGCTTAATTTTGTTCCTTCTCCTTTTCATGTTTCATGAATTGTCTACCAGATGTTGTATAGTTTGGTAGTAATAAAATGCATGCAGATAATACAATCTTGTTTTATTACAGCTGTCATGATGCTAATATCACAGGAGTGTGTGCTTTTAATATGTATCTAATATGTTGGGTGGAAGGAAAAAGGAAGTAAATGACGTTGAAATTTTGTTCAAAATGTGACTTGGTTTTTGAAATTGTTAATAAGCCAATTTTGTGACCACCATGTTTCCCTTTTTTAAGGCACTATTCACAGCAGGACGCATTACAAAATACCACTGCCAAAATGCCAAAATGGTGGATACTTAGTCATTTATTATTTTAAACACAAATGTGATTAACTGTTGCCATGTCACAGGCAAATAATAAGGATTAAACCAAGATTCAGAGGGGCCATACGTTTTAAGTGGTTCATTAGTGAACAGAGTTAAGTTCAAATTCTCACATTCCCGAAGGAGGAAATCAAAGAGTGGGTAGGCAAGTTGCCATGTTTTTTAAATCAGCAGTCATAAACAGCGCCAAGTTAATTAACCCTTGCCTAGTTTTTAGACATTGCCAAATTCATCAACAGATTTACAACAATCCACATTTGAAAAAATAATCTTAATTTGGTTTTAGATGTACTTTTGGGTACATCTTGGGAAAACCCTGCTTAGTGATTATTTAAGAGAATTACCATATTAACTGTTCCTTACTTGTTTCAACTACTGTTACAATTACAGTTTCAGAACACTTGGGAGTCTACTGAATATGACCAGCACTTTTACATGAATGTAACTTTTGCATCACATAGAGATAGACATTTGAGAATTCTCATTGTGCATAAAGGACTGAGCAGCTACAGTGTAAAATTAGTGTTTGATTATTATTATTATTATTATTATTATTTATTTATTTATTATTATTTATTTCTTAGCAGACGCCATTATCCAGGGCGACTTACCATCGTAAGCAAATACATTTCAAGTATCACAGTACAAGTAATAATACAATTAAGAGCAAGGCTTCAGCTTATTCATTCAGCATCATAACATTCTATTACAAATCATGGTTAATTAACCATGTTTTTATTGCATCATTGTTTTGTCCATGTCTTGTTCTCTACTAGTACCAACAGTCATCACTCTGCATTGGCTAGATAAAAGCCACATTATGTATGGATACCAGAAGCAACATTCACTACTGTTTATTGTACTAGTTTAAGGTTGATGATTGTCATTGAATTGTGTGTTTTAGTTTATGTTAAGAACAGTAACTTGCTGGATGTGCCTCATTCTTTCCTATCAATGGTAATAAATACAAATTTGTAACCCAATACTTTTTTTGTCAGTACTTCTAAGTGTTCTCTGTTTTATTTTTATTCAGAGCGGACTGCTTTCTTCCTTTAGCCTGTCTATGACAGACCTTTCAAAATCGTGTGAAAATCTCTCGACTGTCATGCTTTACAATCCGGGGTAAGTAAAGTTAATGTAACAGGCCGCTTGTGACAGATAACCTGTATGTTCTTTTTTTCTCAATGTCAGAACTGTTCTTTTTCAATAAGGAATTTATATAAGACACTATCCAGTCAGGCTTATAGGCTCTTGACATTCTTCAAATACTAGAAAGGGTAAACCATTATGATTTTACAGAGCTTATGTAATGATACCAGAACATTTATAAGACATTTATAATCTGTTTTAATAGTGAGAGGCAAGTTAACACAGTTTTTTCTGGTCTTCCACAACATTTTTTTGTCTGGTTCAAGCTTGCAACTTCCAAGTTACATACATTTAAACCATAGACCTTTTAGCTTCATCAAACCTTAGAAAAGAAACAGGAAGCCCTGGAGACAAAGACCTTGTATTGAGTTTGAGATTGATATTTTAGAAACTTGTGCAGATTCATGCAAAGTGGTAAATCTGTGCAAAGCAAAACGCGTTATGATACGTATTTCTAATGTCTATCTAAATTCAAGTGGACTTTTTGTTGTATAACATATACAGAAATACAAAAAAAGTAGAAATTAAATTATATCCTTACTAAATCAAATTACAAATTTGACACCCCTAGTTTAGTGTTATGTAGATATAATCAACACACTGAAACTGTAATTATTTTATTTTGGTGGGAGAAATCTTGTCATTAGGAGTCTTATAAAATTGTCACTCTCAAGTTACCGTTTGATCTTTTAAGTGTTCTTTACAAATCCACCCATAACTTCAAAAACAGTCAAGCTTAGATTATAGGTAGCATAAGAAATAGAAAGTCAAGTAGAAAGATGTTTAGGATAGTGCCTTCATCAGTGTAATACTCTGAATCCCCCAATACTGTATTTGATCTGTCAAGTATAGTGGCCTCTTGAAATGCTATTATTATTATTATTATTATTATTATTATTATTATTATTATTATTATTATTATATATTTTTAAATACCCATATATTCTATCCTCCCAGACTACAGGGTAATATTGGGAACGCCTTAAGTCTCATAGTGTGCCCATGCCAAAAGGGTTTGAATATATTGTTAAAAATAAAGTAGTAGTGTCACAAAAAAGTGTGATTGCTTCAAAAACAAAACTACTTCCATGGGATGATGCAGCAAATCAAGTTAAACTGAGACAGGCAACGCCAGAATTGAGACTGCAATTATGTCACTTTAAAATGTATAAAACACACATTACTTACAAAATAATGTGGTACATACAAGTAACTTTTTATATATATAACTGAAAATATGTTTCAAGTATATGCTTGAGTATATGAATAAATATAATTTATTGTTGATTATTAGTGCAAGAAAGGATTTGCCTCTATTAAGGTAATTGATAGGATATTAAGCATTTCACCTGGGACATGGACAACAAACGGTCCTCTAAATCTGAAAGGATAAAATGATTTCAATCTTGCCAATGTTTGCTGCATTTTTTAGCACTGTGGGCATTTATATGTGCATGCACTGGGACAATTTCAAGATTTCAATCACATTCTGGCTCATGCTTACTCCACAGTTATCTACCTAATTGCTTTTGTCTCCCCTTTTTAAAGTAGTTTTTGCTTTGTTGACAAATCACAATCAGCTTTTTTATTATTATTATTATTATTGTTATTGTTTTTAAAGCTATCAAACAGTAATACTGGCACTAATGAAACATTTATGGCACTTTTATTTTAAATCAAGAATTTAAGTTTAGAAATCTCCATTCTTCTGTCCATAAATGTATACAAAGAAAGTAGTATTGCCAGTAATATGCTGAACCATGCTTAACCTTTTTGTATTAAAATTATATCATAGTTATTTGTTTATTTTTGCTGGCTGAACTTCAGAAAATCTGCTTGAATTGAAAGCCAGAGTGATTTCTTAGTGTCATAAAAACAAACCACAACTGGCTTGTAACAGAACTTCATTGCACATTCTAAGGTCATGGAATGTGTTTGGTCATATGTAACCGTTCGTATTCCGAACACAATGGCTATATATGTGAATTATATAAATAAGGACTGGGTTTTATGGGTAGAAGCAGTAAACTGTTTCCCATGAGTTATGTGTATTACTAGATTGATACAGTGATGGGAGCTGAAAGCTAATTCTATGATTAAAGGTAATGCTTGTAACCTGTGTGTTAGCCTACATATTTCTATGTGGAATACGTTTAATTGTTGACATTTGTCAAGTAGACAACATCATTTCAACTACTGTGGGTTATAGTAAAGCCTGCATTAACAGTCTCCTGAACTCTCCTATTGACCAGTAAATCCCAATCATTTTCTGGTGATCTTTTAATTCAGGATTTAGCATGTAGCATTCAAAATTAATATACTGCATGTAAATAGGTTTTATTTTTAAAAAGCAACATGACAATAAAAAAGCTACAAAACAAAATGATAGTTTGAGAACCTTATTAAAGTTAATTCATAAGAAAGAGGTGCTGTGTACAATTATACCAGCTTTCTGTTGGCAGATTCCCTGTAGGGAGTTCTACAAATCAGTTTTAGAGCCCCATGTTATACTATTTTGGCACATCCTTAATTTCCCAATATAGTGAGGTATTACCTCCAAAGCTAGAGATTTATTCCCCAGAGGTAGTTATTTCAACCCCCACATAATTTCTGTGAATGTTTTACAGTTATTGTATATGTTAAACGTAAGGTGCTAGTTGTTTAAAGTTTAATTAAAAGATGAGCATATGTTTTACCTTTACACCTGTCAGGGTATGTTTATTCTTTGAGGGTCACAATGTACTCTGGTCCCAATAGATTCACACTCAGTTGAAATTTAGATCAAAAACTCATTCTTGCATATTTCTGCTAAAAGAGAAACAAATGGACAGCAAGCAGATGAAAAGCCACAGTTTTTTTTTTTTTTTTTTTATCAATCCCAGAAGTCGTGACTCTGAAAGCTGAATATATACAGTATTTTATTCCTTAAATTGACATTGTAAGCCTTCTCTTACTATTATTTGAATTGCAATGCATGACAACTCGGATTGAAAGAAATTGGTGGTATCATAAAGTTCGTACTAACCTTATACAAAATTTGATTTCTATTAGTGTTTGAATTACAAACAACTTGAAAGGGCTGAGGATTTAAACAATGGTACTGCGGTTGATTATGGAGAATAGAGTGTAGTGAGTAACACAGTGTAACTTGGCTCATTAATATGCAAATCATGCTTATTCACCATTTTTCCAGCATAATCATGTGATGCAGCCTAACAAATCAAGCTTTGTAATTTAAGCTGAAAGTCAGGGTGACATTCTTGCATACGAGAAAACATAAAAGTAGCAAAACTAGAATATCATGGACCAAATTATTTTAGAGATTCAGCAACATGCTCAACCTCTTACTAAACTGACAAAAGTAATAAAGTGCAGCAGAAACCACAAGACTTGTGTCCCTAAACAAGTTTGTAATATAGAGTGAAACCTTAGACCTGGAAAAAAAGGCTGCTGATGTAGTCATTTATCTTTGCTGTTCTTAAGCTACCTTTTCTACCTTTTCAAGTGCTTTAAATTTGCCACTGTTCTTTGTCCCTGACTTTTTTTCTGTGTCAACCAATCCATAACTGCTGGCTTTTTTCTTTCTTTTTTTTTTTTTTAATCAGGACTCTATAGATCTTGCTAAGGTTAGATGAGTGTTTGGGGTCTGTGTAATGCAGCTAGATAAACCCTGACCCCCAGATCAAATCTTGAGTCACCATTCAGCTTGACTTCAGACTTCAGTCTGACTGGACAGATTTATGAGGTCACCATATGTATTTTATGGGGACAGATGATCATATAAATTATCTTTTGTGGGCGCCAAAAAAAGGTCACGTTTGAACTTGAGCCATTGATCAAGAGTCCAGCTTTTATTATTTGCTTTTGTGATGCATGGGCAATGCCTATAAATACATCACTGGAAATGCACTGTAGTACTGTACTCAGCAGAAAATGGTAACACCCCTTGCACTGCATTTATTTTCTCAATTCTTAGAGCAGTACTGTAGCTTCACTAGTTATGTTACTGATCTGGTTGACTTCACACTATTAGTAAGCTGGATGGATGATTATTTTTTTTTTTAAATGTATTTTTGTGGTTTTGTTTTGTACTCAATCACATTAGTCTGAGGAAACTATCTGGGTTTCGAGATTCTACAGCTTAAAGGGCATGTAGTATAATGGCACGTATACTTAGAAACTGATTGGTTGGGAGATGTATAATTTAAGATATTATTTAATTCAAGCAAAAGCAAGCTGTCTTTTTATTACATTTTTTTTTTTTAAGTTAGTACCTTTTTTTTTCAAGTTTGCATAA